>NW_011364451.1:0-7094 GCF_000735185.1 Notothenia coriiceps | reverse complement strand
TTGGTTTCTCCCATTTTTCCCTTTAAACTGTGGGTTTTCTCCGGAAGTTTTTCCTTGTACGATGTGAGGGTCTAAGGACAGAGGGTGTCGTATTGTCATACTGATATTCTGTACAAGCTGTGAAGTCCACTGAGACAAATGTAACATTTGTGATATTGGGCTATATAAATAAACATTGATTGATTGACCATAGCGATGAATACAACGTGTTTCCTTACTGCCCTGTAAATAGCTCAAATAAATTGTGGAACTGTGATTTTGACACTTTGGACTTCACCTAAGAGAGATTAAATGTTTAGTTTTGAAATAGTGGAATTTTTTTGGCTTATAAATATAACAGCCACTTGCAAAGGCAAGCATGGGAGGGAATGTGCAATGTACAATTCCAACCCACCAAGACATAACCATACAACTGATTGACAGGAAATATTCTTTTAATCAAATAAAAAGCTTCATATGCGTGGCATAATTGTCTGTGTAAAGAATACCTACAATTTAAGACAATTTACAACTTGTTGTTGACTTTTCTTTTATGTATAATGTGTGTGTAGTATGTGATTTGCACATGAAAACGGGTATAAGAAGTGATACTATAAGTTATACACACAGGCCTACTAATCTTCAATAAAGCAGAAGAGCCATTAAGCTGCTGCATAATTAGCTAAACTGCATTTTTAAACTACACTTATGGTTTCATATTCCGTCCAAAAGGTTGATTAATGGCAAAAAATCACCTCCACAATTTTTGATGATAAAAATATCATTATGCAATTACGATATGTCTGTCTGTTTTTGCCATATGCAGCCACAATCCTAGGAATACATTATTGTGCAAAAAAAAAACTGCAGTATATTCATAATTACACAGCCCTATAGAGGAGACGATTTCATTAGATTCTAGAGCACATGTGCTTTCATTTGCATATTAATGAGGAAAAACAGTTTTTCTTGGAATTGCAAGGACTTCATTAAGCTCGAGAGGCAGAGTTCATATTTGTAAGGGCCATGATTTATGTGAAGATGAGTATGATGACGTACTTCTAGTATTTAAATAATGCTAATTGCCTTAATTACATATCTCATAAGTTAGCATGTTATGTTAAATGATGGTCCTTAATGAGGGATAAGGCAGCTCAAGTGTCTTGTTAATTCAACAGCTGCATATTACCTTTGAAATCATTTAGACTGGAAAACAGTATGGTGAAATGAATAAGATATCGTTTTATTTGGTAGGTGGAGAGTTTTGGAATATGTATCTTTGCCTACAACGCTATATCCTAACATAATCATTCAGCCTGGATCAAACTTGTTATTTTTCTTTAAAAAACTTCTATTAGTAACATATTAAGCTTTCCCCTCTCTTGACTTTCTTATAGAGAGTTTGTTTGTTTTTTTACCGTTGATTTGCTGCTTTTTGCATTCGTGCCACATCGGGGAGAAGCTAAGTGCGCTAAAGCCGGCTAGCATGATTGTCGGAACAACTGCTTTCCCCACTGAAATCTGAAGAAGGGCCCAGAGGATTCTGGGTAAATTAATGAGACAAAGGAGGATAGCTGGGTCAAGGATTGCATTGGAAGCTTTACCATGAGCCTGAGTCTTCATCATGTCCCTGAGTCTTCATCATGTCTTCACCATGAGCCTGAGTCTTCATCATGTCTTCACCATGAGCATGATGAAAACTGAGTCTTCATCATGTCTTCACCATGAGCCTGAGTCTTCATCATGTCTTCACCATGAGCCTGAGTCTTCATCATGTCTTCTCCATGAGCATGCTGAAAACTGAGTCTTCACCATGAACCTGAGTCTTCATCTTGTCTTCACCATGAGCCTGAGTCTTCATCATGTCTTCACCATGAGTCTGAGTCTTCATCATGTCTTCATCATGAGTCTGAGTCTTCATCATGTCTTATCATGTCTTCACCATGAGCCTGAGTCTTCATCATGTCTTCACCATGAGTCTGAGTCTTCATCATGTCTTCATCATGAGTCTGAGTCTTCATCATGTCTTCACCATGAGTCTGAGTCTTCATCATGAGCCTGAGTCTTCATCATGTCTTCATCATGAGTCTGAGTCTTCATCATGTCTTCACCATGAGTCTGAGTCTTCATCATGTCTTCACCATGAGCCTGAGTCTTCATCATGTCTTCACCATTAGTCTGAGTCTTCATCATGTCTTCACCATGAGCCTGAGTCTTCACCATGAGCCTGAGTCTTCATCATGTCTTCATCATGAGTCTGAGTCTTCATCATGTCTTCACCATAAGCCTGAGTCTTCATCATGTCTTCACCATGAGCCTGAGTCTTCATCATGAGCCTGAGCCTTCATCATGTCTTCATCATGAGCCTGAGCCTTCATCATGTCTTCACTATGAGCCTGACTCTTCATCATGTCTTCACCATGAGCCTGAGTCTTCATCATGAGCCTGAGCCTTCATCATGAGCCTGAGCCTTCATCATGTCTTCACCATGAGCCTGAGTCTTCACCATGAGCATGAGTCTTCATCATGTCTTCATCATGAGCCTGAGTCTTCATCATGTCTTCATCATGAGGGTCCCTGTGTTGTGGAGGATGTCCTGCCTCGTTCCTGTGTCCAAGACGTTGCGTCCCAGTGGGAACAAGGACTTGTATTGCACATTTTTACTTCCAATTATTATTAAATAATATGTAATTATTTTATTATGAGCTGGTGTAACTGTCACAAAACTTAATTTCCCCTGGAATTAATAAAGTATTTTTGATTGATTGATGGTTTCATAAATTCATGGATTGATTGATATTTTTCATAGAATAAATGTGGCTATACTAAAAGCATATTTTTCTGAAATATGTTTGTATTGAAAGATGAGTAAGTGAAATGCCTTGACAAAAGTCAAATAATATAACAGGGCTTCCATATATGAGTCTATTATATAGTTTATTCTTTTGGGATCCAATTAATCATTCATTAGCATATCATTTTAGATTGTTCCAACATTGCATTCATAGTTTACACAGAGAAGGCACATGTTTACTCTCTGATTACCAATGCACAAGTGTACATATGCATATTATGTACACATTATGTTAACCTGCTTGTGAAACATAATATAATGGTCTATTTGTAATGTCATATTTATAATTGGTAGCCTGGTTTGTTTGTGTGCAAGTGATTGTATGCATATGTGGCTTTGTGTTTATGCATGTTGAGGTTTGAGGTAAATCTGGAGGATGTAGGGAGTGAGGTTATGGAAAGTAGGGAGGTGTGTGACTGGATGTATCGGGAGGGGGGACAGTGGCCTGTGATATAATAAGAAATACACCTTGTACAGTGCCAGAGATGTAGAGAGAACAAAAACAAGTCATGGCCAGTTTTTTAGTATGAACATATTCTTGCTAAATCCTGTGTGCTGGCATAAATTGCCGATAAAATAAACTATTCATACACCAAATAATATTGATAGAGGACCAGAAGTATTTTAGTTTTAGCAAAAGTAGAAATACTATGATCTTCCAATACTCCCTGACAAGTAAATGTCCTAAAATCCTACTTCTAAGTAAATGTACAATAGTATTGGCATCCAAATGTACTGAAAGTACAACAAGTAAAAGTCATCATTCTGCACAATGAACCATTTGAGATAATACAAGGTGGACAAGTATTATCGGTACCACTTTATGAATCCTTTAAAAGGGTAGTCTTATTGTAAAGGGACATAATTAGGTTATGAATTAGGTTGTAAACACTTTATTAATCATTAAGAACCATTTATAAACCAGTTCTAACATAGTTTTCATTCATCAACACAGGCTCACTATTTGGCAAGATGACTAAGCCTTATATTGGCTACTTAGCGAGAATCAACTCAGTGAGCAATAGATACCAAGGATGCTGGCTGATGAAGAGGATTAAGTAAGCTAGCTAGCCAATATAAGGCTTAGCAGTACAGATAATTGTGGGCTCACTATTTGGCAAGCAACCGGTCACAGTTGCCCTGTTTATCTCATGTCTTATAAAAGCTTATTAATGATTTATAAAGTGTTCACAACCTAATTAATTAATTAATTACAAACTATTCGTAAACCCTTTATAAGGTTAGTCTTATCGTAAAGTGGTACTGTATTATCATTAAAATGTAGCAAAAGTATGAAAAGGCTCTTTTCACAGTATTGTATTGTTATTATAATATCCTGTTCTTATCATTAACAAATACATGCGTGAGAGCATTTTCATTTTAGAGTCTTCAGAAAAAACACAGTTGTTAAGTATTATATCATATTAGCATATCATGTGTTGATATATATTAAACGTAACTATTAGTGTTAAATATGTAGAGTGAAAAGTGCAATATTTGCCTCTACAATGTAGTGGAGTAGAGGAATAAAGTAGCGTTACATATACAGTAAATACTTAAGTAAGGCAAGAAGGAAGTACAATACTTCAGTAAACATACTTATTTACTTTCCAGGACAGATGACGTAGGACAACATCAGATAAAGTTTGCTTAGGGAGGAGGTTTTGGTGAATGGATGGGTCAGACAAAACCCCATGACTTACACCAGCAGAACAGTGTTGTGTCCTGTGTGAAGATGAAGTCACTGATCGTTATTTGTAACGTGACTTCTAATTTAAGTAATGCCACTTGTAGCTATTTCAATTCAAACCAACCTCTATCGCGTAACATAACCAATACATTTGGTCACAAACTGGTCGTTTTTTTTTTTGCTTTACATTTATAGGTAAAATAACAAACAAGATCATTTAAAGCAAGACAAACTGTTAAATAGGGACACATTGATCCCTGCTACCCCTTAAGGATCCTCAATACACAGCTTTTCTTAGAAACCCATATTCTAGAACTTTCAGTAAGAATCTTTGCCATCACCAAGTTTCCAGTAGAATTAAGGCACAGGGAAAAACCTAACAAGGATGAAGCAGTCATGCAAGGTCAGGCGAGGCTCCTGCCTTATCTATCAAAGCTTTATTTGGTTTACATTGGACATACTCTGCCGCTGTATAAGAGGGACATTAACCCTAACCCTAACCTTTCTGGGCTCTTTTACAATCCAATCCCCAAGTCCTATTTTCCATTAAAATCTACCAAAATATGATGTCAAAAGCCTTCAATTTTGATAAAGTAAGACTCATGTGTGCTGCGCTCAAGAAAGACCTACTAAAACTCATTCAAAAACCACCATTAAACTAAGTTCTGTAGAGAAAGCTTTAGTTCATTGGACTCACAGCTGTGTCCTCCAGAAGAGGAATGTGTGACCGGCCGTTGTTCTCAGCTTCAACAGCAGGACATTTCTGTCAATCTAGAAACTGATCTTCATGTCACGTCTTCCCCTCCTGTCAGGTGTCTTGAGTCTGATAGTAGCAGAGGGGACGAGCCCATTCATCCTTCTGCCTCCGACAGCAAAAGGTCAAAAGTAGTTTCTGATAAAGGGCAGCACTTTACACATCACATCTTCCATCAAAGAGTAAAGTTCTCAACCTCTCAAATACACTGTAAATCTAGGGCTGTCTCAGTTGAGATGTCAGCCATTGCCCAGAGGCACCAGACCTGGGGTGTAGCATTCTCCAACCTTGATTTGAATGAAGGGACAGCCAGCTTCAATGTCAGGTTGTCCAGACTTGACCAGACAGCAGGGTGTGTGCAACCTCCCACTCCACGTATCCTGGATGCTGTTTCTTCCATTCATGTATAAAGTTGTTATGGGTTAGTATTTTGTTTGTATCCACTGTGATGGAAATTTGTTTTTGAGCAATAATACTGGAAAAGACTTAAAGGCTTGGCCAAGCGAAACAAAATGAACAAACAAGCAAATTCAAGCATGCAATCACATTGTATGCCAACATCCATTCTGAAACCCATCAATTCCCTGGTGATAGTTATCCTTTACAGGGCAAGCAATAAACGTCTTTATCTAAAGATGAGTCATTTTCATGACTCCTCCAATCCTAGCCAAAACAATCCAATAGCAAGACAATGAATCATCGCTGTCTCTAACTTTCTATCTCATTTACCCCAGGGACACTGTGCCAGTCTTAACTTTTTTCAGGTATGGGCAGAAAGCTTTGCACGTCCATGTTATCGATCTTTATTTTGGGAGAGAATGACCTGATACAAGGGGCGATATGTAACCTAAGACCTGCGTTAATGATTCCTTACATAAAAAAGGAGAGTCCAATATCAAAATATGTAGAAAATCTAAAGATTAAAATATGAATTTACGTATGGTTAAGTTTTACGTCTTATAGTTCTGTCACAATAGCTTGTTAGGAAGTTGGCCATATTTAAAGGTGTCGCTTGACCTCGCTCCTAAAGATATATCTGAAATGAAAATGGGATATATACAGTGGGGCAAAAAAGTATTTAGTCAGCCACCAATTGTGCAAGTTCTCCCACTTAAAAAGATGAGAGAGGCCTGTAATTTTCATCCTAGGTATACCTCAACTATGAGAGACAAAATGAGAAAAAAAAAATCCAGAAAATCACATTGTCTGATTTTTAAAGACTTTATTTGCAAATTATGATGGAAAATGAGTATTTGGTCAATAACAAAAGTTCATCTCAATACTTTGTTATATACCCTTTGTTGGCAATGACAGAGCTCAAACGTTTTCTGTAAGTCTTCACAAGGTTTTCACACACTGTTGCTGGTCTTTTTGCCCATTCCTCCATGCAGATCTCCTCTAAAGCAGTGATGTTTTGGGGCTGTCGCTGGGCAACACGGACTTTTAACTCCCTCCAAAGATTTTCTATGGGGTTGAGATCTGGTCCTTACGAAGCCACTCCTTCGTTGCCCGGGCGGTGTGTTTGGGATCATTGTCATGCTGAAAGACCCAGCCACGTTTAATCTTCAACGCCCTTGCTGATGGAAGGAGGTTGTCACTCAAAATCTCACGATACATGGGCATGGCCCCATTCATTCTTTCCTTACACGGATCAGTCGTCCTGGTCTCTTTGCAGAAAAACAGCCCCAAAGCATGATGTTTCCACCCCCATGTTTCACAGTAGGTATGGTGTTCTTTGGATGCAACTCAGCATTCTTTCTCCTCCAAACACGTCTAGTTGAGTTTTTACCAAAAATTTCTTTTTTGGTTTCATCTGA
>NW_011364450.1:282907-307252 GCF_000735185.1 Notothenia coriiceps | reverse complement strand
ACCTGTACTTTCTACTTCTTACATGTTGAACTCACATACCTGTACTTTCTACTTCTTACATGTTGAACCCAAATACCTGAACTTTCTACTTCTTACATGTTGAACCCAAATACCTGTACTTTCTAATTCTTACATGTTGAACACAAATACCTGTACTTTCTACTTCTTACATGTTGAACACAAATACCTGTACTTTCTACTTCTTACATGTTGAACTCAAATACCTGTACTTTCTACTTCTCTCATTTTCCAAACAGGCTGGTTCCTTTAGTTTGAATGTGTGTTTGGTGGCGTGATCATTATTATTTAGAGTCATTGCGTGCCTATTGATTTGAACACGATCCGTGTATCCATCATTTCCTGGTCTTCTCTAAAGAAGAGGGACCAATGAAAACGTTGTCATGTTGCCGTTGTTCAGCATGGAAACATTCATTAGCTAACAATGACATTATTGTTCTATTAATATAAAGGGAGGTCAGGTCCTCTTTAAAACAGCTGCTAGTTATGGGTACTTTTTACTGAAGTACATTTCAAAGCCTCTTTACTTTGACTTGAGTAAAGAAGTTTAGTCAGTACTTCTACTTTTACCAGAGTACTTTTAAACACGAGTATCTGTACTTCCACTTGAGTAAAGGATGTGTGTGCTATCTCCTTGTTAATCAATACGGGTTCCACTCTGACGGACAGCCATTGGTGTAACCGATGCTCTGCTATTCGGAGGAGGAGGAGGAGGAGGAGGAGGAGGAAGCACCTGTTTTCCTCCTGCTCTCACCTGCGCTTCACAGCTCGGCTGGCCCAGCGTGAGGCTTCTGGATCGGGCCCAAACTGTCTGTACATGAGCATGGGAATGTTGGAGGGGGGTCATTCCTACATGAGAAAAAAATCCTTCCACCTGTTGTGACAAAATGTTGGCTGGTAATGAAAGTAAAACGACATGATGAGTTGGTTGAGTTGAGAGGTTGGAAGTGACACAAGGCAAGATGTGTATGTAAAGATCAACCAAAGTTACAAATGTGTCACTGAGGAAATACTGCAGTAAAGTCTCTGTGTGCAAAATGATATCAATTTTGATCAGGACTACAGATAACGGAACGGGCTTCCTACTGATATAATCAGGACAGCAAAAAGTCTAAAAACCTGATTCACTTGCACCTTGGACATTAGATAACAATGCAATAGCACCTGCACTTAATGGTTTGTCAGCACTTTTCTAGTTGTTCTGAGCTTGAGTTGTTAAGGTTTATTGCACCTATTGTAAATATCTTTCGATAAAGGTGTCAGCTAAATGCAATGTAATGTACTCTACTACTACATCAACTCAAATCTACAACACCTCCTTTCTTTCCATTAAGAACCATTGGATCACAAAGTCAGTTGTAGATGTATCTTAAAATAGTGACATCTTACAAAGAAGTGAAATGCAGGTGTCATATTAAGCTGTTAAAATTAGACAACCCATTTATTTCCCCAAACTGCTTGCAGAGATTTAGAGAGAACAGTGTGAACAGGTTCCTTTGGTGCATTAAGGCTGGAGCCACACGAGGACGATAACGGAAACGGACCGCAATCGATATCAAAAAAGTCTTCCGTCCACACGCAACAGGCACCGGAAACGTGTCCTTCTACACGAGACCGCTGGAAGGTGCTGGAGACGCTGTAGTACATATGCCAGGCCTGTAAGTGGCGCTGTAGTCCTGCCACAAAAGCAGCGAAGAAGACTTCCCGCGCATGGTTGCCATGGTTGCCCTTCTGTTTATTCTCCGCTGTGGACGCTCTGGCTCTTTTTCTCCCTCCCCGAGGCAAGCGTGTGCTCCTGCTGCTCTCCGGTAGTCCACCAGCAGATGACAAACACCCTCCTCTCCGCCTCCTCCAAGGGACGAGGGGACCCTGCAGATTAGAAAAGTGCAAGTCAAAGGTCTTCTTTGTTATTTATTGAGACTGGCCTACATTAACAGGTCATTATTGTAGCCTGAAATAATTCAAATTATCTTAAAAGTAAAGAGAAATATCTTAGAGACAAATCATGTAGATGGGTTAACCTAGACGTTGAGATAAGTACATTTGAGAGAAGAAAGTATTGTACACACTGGAGTTGTGAGTGAAACGTTGAATAATTTGCTAATTTATCAATCAGTTCTCTCTCTGGAGCCAAAAAGGAGTGCCAGAAACCCCCAACGTATCCATTGGGTGATTCTGGTGTACTTCTCTGTGTATCGGCTTCAGCTTGAAGTACCTGGTTTTGTGAGGTTTTTCAAATTAATCTTCATAGTTTTCGAAAGGTTGATAATTTGGCCTTGAAGTTGACAGATCCCTGTTTTAATCTCAGACTGTCAAAGCACTTTTGAGCTCACTTTCCATAAGGGTGAACTGTAAGCTCGAAAATAACCTGGCGTGTACATAAAGGAGGAAAGAAATGAGAGGTGCCTTTGAGGATTTTTGTGAGGATTTCCTTGTATGTTTGATTGTAGAGACTTGGAGATTAATGTGTGAATTGTGGGGGCTTTTCAAATAAAACTAACCTGGCTTGACTTGAAAAGAAAACCCAACCACACGCGTTTGTGTTTGATGCGTGTTGGAAGATACAAATGGTATTGTTTTAAAATAGTTTGGTCTGACTTTTCAGCCAAATGACTCATATGTGCCCTACAGGAGAAGACATTGAATGCTAAGAAGTTACATGACAGTATCTTTAACTCAATTGAGAAACTCATTGGTGATTATCAGCTTTCCCAAGACCCTCAAAATCATAATTTCACACTTCACCCCACCCAGCTATAGGACCCCACACTGAGGCAAAACAAGCATCCTTGAGCAAATAGTGGAGGTCGGGGTTAATGAGTTCTGATAAATCCTGAGCATTGGAAACCTGTCTGACAACAGTCTCCATTTGAAGCTGATAAATCCAATAAGAAGTGTGAATGACTTTAATCAGTGCTACCACAATGCTGTATCTGCCCATGTTAGCTTATTTTCTTCAGGCTGAGCTCTCACACACACACACACACACACACACACACACACACACACACACACACACACACACACACACACACACACACGTCCTCGCTCTGTTTCTCTTGCATGCAGCAGACATGCAGACATATTTGCATACTGTCACACAAAAGCAATTTGACACGTTTCCTCTCATTCTTTCACACGTTTATTCAACTCTGAGGCCACATCCATTCACACACCCTGTCAGATTCAGGGGACACTGGAAGTCAATCACTTAGCTGAAGTATGAATGACGGACAATATCAGTCTGGAGCTCCCTTGTGGCTTTCGGAACAATTTGTTCATGAATAATAATCATAATAATTGATGCGTTTCACAAAACTTGGCAGAAAATTGGATCACCATGTCACAGCCAAAATATGTATCTTACAGAATTGAGTTGTATCCTCACCACAGTGGAAATGTGGCTCAAAATAGAACTGGTTGGAAAGAAACACACTTGGACTTTAATATTCTTTCTGCATATTTACTTCCATTGTGTTGGGAGCTTTGAATAATTTAGTCTCTGACCTAAATGCATTCCTGTTTTTAAATATGTTTTAAAAAATATACAAACCATCAGAACAACTAGAATTACAAAAGAGAGGACAGGTGAACTTTCAAATAACATATTTATTATATTTATTTACACAGAATAAAGTCCCGAGAGCACTTAAGAGTATGTTTTCATAGAAAAAATGTTTATTTCAAGTAAACTTAAGACACAAGCTGCAGTTTTCTGCAGTTCACCTTATGAAACATAATGTTGTTATCCAGACAGGAGGGATGTGTCCCTGCAGTGAGCATGCAGAGATTTAATATGTGATATATTGCTGTTGAATGATTAACAGCTGTGAGGACAGTTCTTGTCAAATTCATAATATAATCATATATAATATAATGTATTTCAATAATAATGTACATTTTCAAATGTTACTCTCTTACCTTAAAAAAGTTCGTTTTCAAGCAAATGCAGATTGTGGACAATGCCTCATTAAGTATGCTATAAGAAATATGAGCAGATATAAGAAGAGATGAGATACACATTGTTGGGTAAGGAAACATCTTATTCTTTCAGGCAAGCATTGTTTTTAAAGTGTCCTTAATGGTATAATTTGCATCATGAGTATTGAGCATTTAGCCACATCCTGTTTCCTTCCAGCCTAATAAGCAGTAACGTTTTGTTAGTTTACTCCCCACTGTCTGCATAATAATTAAATGTCTTCCTGATGTCTCTATAGTATTATAACTCCCCGACTTGTTTTTAAAGGGCAGTGTGTGTGTGTGTGTGTGTGTGTGTGTGTGTGTGTGTGTGTGTGTGTGTGTGTGTGTGTGTGTGTGTGTGTGTGTGTGTGTGTGTGTGTGTGTGTGTGTGTGTGTGTGTGTCTGAGGGGGGGGGGGTAAACAGAGACAAAGTGATTATAACCCTTCCTCCAGGGTGAACATTTTAAACAAACACCTTTAGGAACCCCTGATTGACTTGTTCTCTCTGTCCCCGCCCTGCTGGGGGAGTGTCCTCGCTGCTCCCGTATAAAAACCAACGCACCCACCAGCAGTGCAGCATGCAACCAGAGTCACTGTGTAACACCGACACAAAGGGAGAGAGAGCAGACTGACAGTGAGAGTGACACGCTTGTTTTGGATATTATACACCACCACACACTCTCTGCGCTCTAGCATGACTTCTGCAGCACCTCTGGATTAACTGCGCAAGTTCGCTGGCACTACGCGAAAATGGAGAGGAGCATCCCGGGATGGTGTGTGCTGTTTGCCCTCGTCCTGCGCGGCTGCATGGCGGCGAAGGAGCTCCAGTGCCAGGAGATCTCCGTGCCTCTTTGCAAAGGAATCGGCTACAACAACACCTACATGCCCAACCAGTTCAACCACGACACGCAGGACGAAGCCGGGCTGGAGGTGCACCAGTTTTGGCCGCTGGTGGAGATAAAGTGTTCCCCGGACCTGCGCTTCTTCCTCTGCAGCATGTACACACCGATCTGCCTGGAGGACTACAAGAAGCCTCTGCCGCCGTGTAGGAGCGTGTGTGAGCGGGCTAAAGCCGGCTGCGCTCCCCTCATGAGGCAGTACGGGTTCCCGTGGCCGGACCGGATGAGGTGCGACCTGCTACCCGAGCAAGGCAACCAGGACATGCTGTGCATGGACTACAACCGGAGCCAGACCACCACAGCTTCCCCTGTTGTGGCAAAACCCACTAACAGACCCGTGAAGCCGTACAACCCGAGGAAGAAGAGCAGCTACGGGCGCGGGATCCCCGGGAAACACAAACCAGCCGCGTCCCCGTGCGAGCCTGGGTGCTTCTGCCGCGCGCCCATGGTGACAGTGACCGGTGACAGCCACCCGCTGCAGAACCGCGTCAAGACGGGACAGATCCTGAACTGCGCCATGCCGTGCCACAACCCCTACTTCACCCAGGAAGAGAGGACGTTCACCGCCTTCTGGATCGGACTGTGGTCCGTGCTGTGTTTCATCTCCACTTTCGCAACCGTGGCGACCTTTCTAATCGACATGGAGAGGTTTAAATACCCAGAGCGACCCATCATCTTCCTCTCCGCCTGCTACATGTTTGTGTCCATCGGATACATTGTGAGGCTGATCGCTGGACATGAGGAAGTGGCGTGCAACAGGGAGAGTGGCGCTGAACACATCCACTATGAGACCACCGGTCCGGCACTCTGCACCATCGTCTTCCTGCTGATCTACTTCTTCGGCATGGCCAGCTCGATCTGGTGGGTGATTCTGTCCCTCACTTGGTTCCTGGCTGCTGGTATGAAGTGGGGGAACGAGGCCATCGCCAGTTACGCACAGTACTTCCATTTGGCCGCCTGGCTCATCCCCAGCCTCAAATCCATCGCAGTACTTGCTTTAAGCTCAGTGGACGGAGACTCTGTGGCTGGGATTTGCTACGTGGGCAACCAGAATTTGGATAACCTGCGAGGTTTCGTGTTGGCACCCCTGGTGATCTACTTGTTCATCGGCACCATGTTTCTGCTGGCCGGGTTCGTCTCGCTGTTCCGGATCAGGAGTGTAATCAAACAGGGGGGCACCAAGACTGACAAACTGGAGAGGCTCATGATCCGGATAGGAGTTTTCACAGTTTTATACACAGTCCCTGCCACTGTAATAGTGGCGTGTTACTTTTACGAGCAGCACAACAGACAGACTTGGGAAATTACGCACAACTGTACGTGCATGACAGACCCCAGCAGGCAGAGGCCGGACTATGCTGTGTTCATGTTGAAATACTTTATGTGCCTCCTGGTGGGCATCACATCTGGGGCCTGGATCTGGTCCGGGAAAACCTTGGACTCCTGGAGGACTTTTTGCACGCGGTGCTGCTGGGGGAGTAAAGCCTCCGCGGGCTCCATGTACAGTGACGTGAGCACGGGACTAACCTGGAGATCGGGGACAGCCAGCTCAGTGTCCTGCCCCAAACAGATGCCACTGTCCCGGGTTTGAACAAAGAGGGAAGGGGGGGGTTTATCGGCTCAAATGCATCTTATGTCATTTGACACTAAAGACTTAAAACCAGCGCTCTTTGTATGGGGACTTATTATAAATGTTTTGGTAAATTATTCAAAGTGTCCCCAAACTGCCACGAGCACTCCTCTAATGTGAACTTTTTTTAAATGTGTGGTCAATTAAGCTCTATGAAAGTTCAGCTTGGACTTTTACTTAAGGAAAGGGCTCCTTCCTTCCTTGCCTTATCCAAATGACGTCCATGTGTTTGAATAGAGGGTATTGGGTATAGAGGAGGGAGGGGGGTGACTAATTGTATGGGGATTGTCCATCAGCGTGTTGTAATTAGCACATTAATGAGCGCCTAATGGCTTCTCTTTAAATAATGAGACTGTCAGCAGCAGAACAATGTACCTGGCACGAAGAATGCAGAGTCTTATCTGGGCTTAATTGAATGCGCACAGCTGACAAGATCCCCCTTGTCGATAGGTGACATGGTGTAGCTGAGGCTCTACTTCTTCTTACTGTAAAGAACCGCTGTGTCTTAAACATAAGAGCCACAATGGGACTGCTCTGCTGGAAATTAGGCTTTTTGTCTGCAAGAGATGGATTCTACACGTACATTAATCAATGCCTTAATACTGTCTCATATACGGGTTGCATCAGCGCGTAAAAAAGTGTATTTATATAATTATTGGTGTACATATATTGTACATTTGTATATGAAATTTTACGAGATTGTAAATATGTATAATTTCCACTTTGATAGAAAATTCTATTTTGAGAATAAAACAACTTTTATTGAATTTTTGCTTCCTGATTTTTCTCACAAGATTTGCAAGCTGGGGGGGGAAAGTGGTTTGCTGTTATGCCTGGTGTGCACAGCTTCATAACAACACAATATATTTCTACGTAATGGTGATTTACGGCAGCTTTATCTCAATTTAACTAAATGTAACTTGCCTTTGGGACCACATGGGATGTGTTAGCTGTATTAAAGCTCCAGATCCACATGCTGTGAGACGCGGGGAACAACATCGGCATGGCAATGCCTCACTACAGGTGGTCTTCTCCATTTAATGCCCTCAAGTCTTGTTACTAAACCTTTCCTTCTGTCCTCTGTTAAACTCCTGATCCAAGCTTAGTGTGGGACGTTTTTGTCCCATTTTACACAATTTAAAAGAGAATTAACTTTTTGTTGGATTAGTGCTAATGTAGGAAGATCATTTATAATTGTTTCAAGTGATAATACGAATATTTACGAATTATTGAAACAACGAAGAAAAGTCCACTAAGCTGCAAAATAATTTAAAAGAATGTGGGCAAATGCATGGTAATTTCTCAGCAACATATCAACATATTAAAAGAAATATCTGATTAGTCATACATGCTTAATGTGAACCTGTAGTGGACAGGTAAGGTGGCTCCTAATATATTATGGATACCTTACATAGCGATAGTGCTGATAATAGAGGCGTCTGTGGTGAGGAGGGACAGACAGTATCTGCAGGCTGACGCCCTGTCTGTCGTGCGCAAAGGTAATTAGGGCCCTGCAGTGTGTGGTCCAATTATTGTGTGACAGTGTTTTCCTCTTTAACTGTCAGTATCAACACTAAATTGGTGGTTTAGGAGATGTTAATGATGTGTGCATAATGGCTCGTAAGTGAGGTCTATTTTTGCCTACGTGGGAAAACATTGCCGGTTTCAAATGTGTTAAGACTGAATAATATTTCTTCAACTTCAATGACATGAACGATGTAACAAAACTAAATGTGCCCCAAACTTTGGTGAAGATTCTCCACTGCACTAAGATCGAGAGAGATAGATCAAGTTGGATCACACTGCCACCTGGTGGTCCATCGATTAAATTAACATGAACAATTAAAGGCAAGGCAAGTTTATTTACACAGCACCTTTCAGCACACGGAAATTCAAAGTGCTTTACTAATTAAAATAAAATACATTTAAAGAATAAATACAGCAGAAACACATTATAAAATGGCATTTAAAAACAGGCATTAAAAAGCAAAGGTAATAAAATAATCACAACACATATAGAACACATGAATAAAAGCCATACTGCAGTGTGGATATAAACAGCTCACTCAAATGCAGCGACAAAAAGATGTGTTTTTATTCTGGATTTAAAAGTATTAAGAGTTGATGCAGGATTCAGGGAGTTTGTTCCAGATAGTCGGGCATAATAGCTAAACGCTGCTTCTCCATGTTTAGTTCTTACTCTTGGAACAGAGAGCACAAAAAACCTGAATGCAAATAGCATTGAAAAACGTATTCTAAAAATATAAAGTTTAAACCAACAAGACTTAGAGAATAAGACTAGATTCCAGTATGGCGACTGTGGCTGCGAGGGAGTGCGGTCTTCTTTCCACCAGAAGGTTGTGGGTTCGATCCCAGCCCGTGCAGTCAACATGTCGATGTATCCTTGGGCAAGATACTTAACCCTGAGTTGCCAACCGTGTGTGAATGTGTATGAATGTTAGTTCATAGAGTAAGACACCGCTCTGTGTGAATGGGTGAATGACATAGTATTTATAGCGCTCTGAGGGGTCGTAAAGACTGGATGAAGCGCTATATATAATTACAGTTATTTTACCATTTATGCACTTTTGTGTTCCTTCCACTTCACATTATTTATTTTTTTAATAGACCTCCATAAAACGTATATTTTAAAAACAAGACTCTTAGTTGAATATTCATTCATAATATTTAAAATAAAGATGGCTGCACAATTAAGTGTTTGGGATTATTGTATATGTTAAAAAGAACCCAGAGGAAACAACGTTGTATAAAACATGCATTTGTAAATATGGAGTCATCTGTCGGTAAACTCAGAGTTTAGCAGATTAAAGTTTCGATACCAATAGTCAAAATCTGAATTTCACCCTAAATAACTTTTTTTTAACTGTCCTCTTATTTGCTGTGCATACCCAAGGCGGTAAACGAATCAATGACTTCCAGAGGTCTAATTGTCTAAATTTGTCCCCCCAATAATTGCATTACATAAAATGTAGAGAATGGAGGTCTTGTTTGCTCGGACCAATGAGAACAAATTGCTCTGCCACTGCTTATTAACCATGAGACAAGTTAGCTTCCTCTTCCTGTGTGTGTGTGTGTGTGTGTGTGTGTGTGTGTGTGTGTGTGTGTGTGTGTGTGTGTGTTCCCTCCAGCCCAAAAGCACAGAAATCAACAGAGGAAATGGGTTGAGAGGTCATGCCTGATCCATCTCCTTCTAACATAAACATGGCACTGTGTTCAGGAGGACCTCATCATGGAGAGATCCTATTGGCCGAATCCAGTGAACCCAACTCTTCTGTATTGGTCGGGATGTTTATGAATGCCATCTTTGTCTAATGATGTAATTATCTGTCTGTCTGATTGATTTGGAATAAATCGGGTTAAGATGTCTGATTGGCGTACGTGGGCTGTTAAAGGTCACATACTGTAGGAAGGCATACTCTCACATTGTTTACAAAGCTGGGCGGGAAACATTTAGCTTTCAATAACAGCTATTGTCATGTCATGGCTGATTTACAATGCAGTCTAAAACAAATATTTTTATTCAGGACCTTACTGACGTGTTTTGTTATTGACAGTTGACCTGCTTTCTGCCCCAAAGCATGCTGGGATCTACCACTAGAAAAAGAAGTCCAGAAATAAAAAAAACACAGAAAGAGAAGAAAACATGTGCAGCATTCTTCAAGTTAATGCTATTATTATTGTGTTTGGGCATTTATTGGCAGTATACACACACAAAAACAGGACATTTTGACACCCTTTTGTTAGCTTGTTAAGTTGCTAGCTTGTTAGCAAAACGGTAGCTCTTGTCGTTTCTGAATCTTTCCACAGACCAAAACATGTTTTAAAAAAGATGCTGCGTGAAGTTAGAGGTAGTTTTATCACTACAAGCCAACACTTTCACATGGAAGGAATCTTGTTCATATTGAAAGACTATTTATCAGGGTTGCCAACTTTGGGTACCTGGCTGGAGTGAAATTTTGATATCATGGGTTTGATTAGACATATGCGCACTAAATTACTGCTATTGTGTCAGTAGCGGGACCTTAGCATATATATATAGGATATATATACAATATATACAAATACACAATATTGGACACAGACTATAAAGGGCACAAAGTTTCATTCACTAATGAAAGTCAAACACATGTTTGTTTCCACTGTTTTATTGTGTGCATAGGCCTGTCGCGATAAGCAATTAATTGACTTATCGTACGATAAATGAAATGAACTCGATAACTTTTCTGACCTCGATAAATTGCCATTTATATGAGGATGTGACTAGCAGTTTGAAAGGATGTACTTGAATTATTATTATATATTATCATTATGTCAGTGGTCTAAAATGGTCATACAACGGTGCCGACAATATTATCGTTTATCGCAATAATTTCCGCGAAAATGTATCCAACAAAATTAATTATCGTGAGAGGCCTATGTATGAAACACACAGACACAAGCAAATCTACAGACTTACTCCAAACTGCCAAATATATTAATTAACACACTCTCACTCTCACATACTCTTTGACTCTATTTTGGCCTACTAGAACAATAAGCAGCAGACTTTTACTTTTTTAATTTTCTACTGGATCTTAGATCTGCGCATGCGCAATACGTGTCGGGGATTGACCAACCGGCTCCCACTGCTCTGCTGTCTGTTAACGTTGTTAAGAGTGGTGGGGGCGGGGAGGGAGCGGACCGACAGCTTGAGCAGCTGTCAACTCAATATTGTAAATAACCAACCAAAAACGATCGCCGGTTCTTCTTGTTTTTGGCGTGAGAATAGTTTGGGCAGCGTGAGATTGAGAGTGAAAGCGTGTGTCAGACGCCAGATGCGTGAGAGTTGGCAACCCTGATTTATAGCCACTTTCATTGTACCGCCTGAACGTTAATTTACCATGTATACAGTTAGCATTCTGATTTGTAGGCTATTAGGCTCATTCAAATGTAAGGTATATTATTAGAAACGTAAGCAAATACTGGACATGTGTTAATGTTTACTTGCTGTTGTGGCAAAACGAAAAGAGAGGAGATTAAGTCTTAAAGATGCACATGTATGTATTGTTTTAACAGTACGTTGTGTTGGATAAGGTGAGTGTTGTTTTATTTGCCGGTGTCAAAGACAACCTTCCATTTTATGTAGTTTTGTAATCTGAGTCATTAGGATGTACGGGTTTGTCCATATTTTTTAAAGTTTTGAAGACTCCTCTCACATGCTTGTTGTGTGAAGAGTCATGCAGGGTTGTGGGTGTAGAGGTGAGAGGTCAAAGGTCATGTTTGTCATTTCTGGCATTCTGTAGAGGAGCACAAAAAAAGCACAGAAAAAAAATCGTCTCAATTTTAAATACTACTACACAACATACATATGGGTTATCCATCCATCCATCTTCTCCCGCTTATCCGTGGTCGGGTCGCGGAGGTAGCAGTTCCAGCAGAGAGCCCCAAACTTTCTTTTCCCTGGCCACATCAACCAGCTCTGACTGGGGGATCCCAAGGCGCTCCCAGGCCAGCGAAGAGATATAATCCCTCCATCTGGTTCTAGGTCTACCCCTTGGTCTCTTCCCAGCTGGACGTGCCTGGAACACCTCCCTAGGGAGGCGCCCAGGTGGCATCCTAACTAGGTGCCCGAACCACCTCAACTGGCTCCTTTCGACGCGAAGGAGGAGCGGCTCAACTCCGAGTCCCTCCCTGATGACCGAACTTCTCACCTTATCCCTAAGGGAGACACCAGCCACCCTGCGGAGAAAACCCATCTCGGCCGCTTGTACCCGGGATCTCGTTCTTTCGGTCATGAATATGGGTTATATCTATAGCTAACAAAGCTGAATGCATTCTCCAGTGTCAGATTTGAAGACACATTGTGCTGTTACCAGAGCTGTAGATCAGGTTCCTTGACACAAGGAGCGCTACTTAGGGTGTGAAACGGTTTTGTTATGTATTTAGTGGCTTCTAAATCTATAAAAATGATCCAGAATTTAGCAAGATTTTCTCAAAAGTGGAAGATTTAAAGAAAAGGGTTCGGGTTTGGTGAATGGTGCTATTGATTTGCATTGAAGGAAATGTGGGATCAAGTATTTTTACAGCCTTACTTATACAGTCTCCACTTCTTCTGCTTCAGTTTTCTCCATGTCATAATAATCTGTCTCTCTCTCTCTTAATTCCACCAGCTTTATGAAAATGCCATAAAAGTTCCCCTTTGATAGAATAGCAGAAACAGAGCTTATCTGAATCTGCTCTGTGAGGGTTGATAATTATCCAGAGGTTGTAAAGTTAATTTAATTTCTGTTGAATGGCACACTACAGACATTTCGAGGAACAAGCAAGCCGAGGCAGAATTCAACCCAAGCAGCCTTTCAGTCTCAAATCATTTTGGAAAGTAAACTCAAGAGCATCAAATATTTTGTCAGCTTTCTTAATGAAATAATCTGTGAAGTCCAAGAAAGATACGACCTTGAAGCCATTCCGCCTTCGTCTACTCAAAACCATCGGATCACCCTTTTCTTTTTTCCACCCTACAAGCCCTCATCATCAACTTCAAAGGAAGACAGGATCGATTTTTTTTCTTATCCGAGCCGTAGGGACACGTCTCAACCACCCATCCTCCCCCATTCATCTAAACTACAAGCTTAGAGGTGAAGAGGATGCTGGGTAATCAATATTGTTGATGACTCTGACATCTTCTCTGATGTGCCGTTGTGGTCAATGTTGATTTCTCCATCCCATTTCTCAATCTCCTCCGCCTGTCACCCATGAGATCGGAGTGTGTTATTGCACCGAGGCGGACGCAGGTTGACCGTCTGACTTCAGAAGAAGAAGAGATCGATGAAGAGCAAAGGCACCGACTCCTAATATTCGACATCTGAACGCGGCTGAATGACACACAGTGCATATATGAAGCATTGTTTGTGACAATGAGATATATCTACAGCTGAAGATAAGAAGAAAACTCTGACATATGATTACACTTTTAAAGTTGGACAACTCATTGTTATTGTGGATGGTTTCAGATTTACAAAAAAGTGACTGATACATTTTAGTTAATGCTTTCCCCATATTTGGACAATAGATCATATTTTCTCTTCTATTCTTTCTGGTTTTAAAAAGTGGCACTTATATTTTTAAAGATATCGTTTTTTCAGTTAACCCTTAGATGCATAAGTGAGGTGGTTTCCTTGAAGTATCTTTGTAATTACATTTTTTATCATTTCATATTCCAGCTATTCCTCATAAACATGTTTTGGATATCATGCCATTCAAATTTGTAATGTACATTTTGTACATTTTAAGAAATTGTAGTTTTTGTATTTCTACCCCAAGCTTCCATAAGTGAGTTAAAAATGACCCTCATGCATTTCCTATGGGATCCTCTGGGAACCTTTGATTCTTATCACCTGTTGCGGTCAGGAATGCATTCACTGTGGACCACACAGACTACATCACAAGTGACACCTCTCAGGAAGATTGTTTTGAAAAGGGACTGGAATACTGTGAGGGTCTCACAATAGCGGAGATCTTTGCATCGATATGTTCAAAACGATTTTTTCGATATGTAAAAAAAATATCTAAAATTATAATAATATATATATTATATATTATTATATAATAATAGTGAAAAATTAAATATGAAATATTTCTAATGTGAACCAAAATATAATACTAAATATTATACAAGTGATTTTTCTTAACCAAAAAGACAAAAATGGTATAAAAACACATTATTCTAATACGGGTCCTTTTTGACTCACTTATGGAAGAGTGTAGGGTCCAGTCACTCGGGCATCTAAGGGTTAACATTTAAGGTGCTGTAGCTTTACATCCTTATAATCATTATTATCATTTTAATTATTTATTTGTGTTTGTTTTGTCTGTTTTAGAAACACTCTTTTGATTAACTCATTTCTAAATTACTACTGCAATACCTACTACTGACCACTAGATGGCAGTATAAGCAACACTATGCACAGGTGGACTTTTGCGATAGACCTCTCAAATGGTTACACAAAGTATCCACATATCTCTCTAACAAATAACAATAATTGCACAAAACGAGTTAATGAATAGTTAGTGGTCACAATAACAAAATAAAGACTCTTAAATAACTTTAAATTACTGTTATCTCCAAAGAAAATTGTTCTTACCACTTTTCAAACTTGCAAAACTATTGTGTATTTTTCCATAGCTTGTTCATATCATGTGTCAATAGGGGTTAGTTGTACAAGGTTTTATAAACATCCCCACAATATCTTTGTGTACTTTTGGTGAAATGCTTTACATTTTGGTTTTAACTCCAAGAAATACAGCAGTTTTTTTTTAGTTTTTTTTATCGTTTATTTGAATTGTACGGAAGAGGATTAGAGCCACATGATTAATTTTTTTGGGAGGATTTGAAAAAAAACTTTTTTATTTGTTCTGAGAAAAAAGTCAGAATTCTGAGATTAAAGTCAGAATTCTGACTTTGTTCTCAGAACAAAAATTAATGTGGCCCTAATCCTCTTCCGTAGTATAGGGACAATGCACGTTAATGAACATTTTAGAAAAATAATGCTTCAAGTGTAAATATGCCGGATTTTAGCTTTGAGCTAATTTCCATCCGTAGTCCCTGACATACAACATATAAGAACATGACATTTGTAAACATAGCAAAAAATAAATACATGATATTGTTTTTTTCAGTTAAGAAAAAACAATATTCTAGACATTATTGTCTAGAACTGGACATTATTGTCCAGTTCTAGACAATAATGTACTTCCAGCCATGAAGCAAGTGTTGAAAGGCCCTTTCCTCTTTCAATATCGCATTACGAACTGGAGTTCGACTGGGAGCCAGGCTTTGAACACCAGTTGTTGACCCGGCTAATGCTCTTGTGGCTAAAAAGGAGCAGCAAGGTTTCTTAATGTGGTGGAAAGCTCCCCCACAAGAATGGACGATGTTATATAGCGGCACATTGGGGCCATGGGAGGAGAAAATGTCCAACTGGCACATATGGGTGTTGTACTCAGATGTCCACTTATACTTTTGTACGAAGTGTCTCATTCTGTTGTAGACATGTTTCTGTTTCAAACCTGGGACAATGAAAGGTACTGTATAAACCCTGTATAGAAAACTGGTAAACATAATATTTGTATCAGTCTTGAAAGATGCTCAGTTACTCTACTGAAGTACAATTGTGTGGTACTAATGCTGTACTTGAGTATAAAGCACAATACTTCTACTTCACTACATTTTGGAAGAAAGTTCTGCATATATTTTACAACCTCAGTTTCTCTGCAGGTTGATATAATTAACACAAAGTATACACGACACATGAATGATGATGTACTATTAGGGAATAAGCAGTAGGAAAAGTAATGCATCAATAATTGTATTACAATAAGAGAATAAATGCATTATTCCAATAAGTACTTCTAGCTTTGGTCCTTCAGGTTTTGATGCTAATACTTCATTCTAAAACCAATAATAAAGGTGTGTAACTTGCAACAGCAGTCCTACACTGTGGTTTTAATGCTTGAAGGAGTACGTCTTCTTCAGTCTCTGCTTGTTATAAATTGCACAACAAAGAGGTGCCTTTAACGCAGATGATATTGTAGCGACCCTGATGGGAGGCTGAGGGTGTCACTCAGGCATCCCCCGTCTCTTGGCCAATCACAGAGCTGCACAGGATGCTGGTCTAGGTGCGGGCCTGTGGTTGGGGGAGGGCGGGGAGGTTGTGACGACGTAGACACGGGTATATATAGGTGTGTGTGTGGGAGTTATAGTTGTGTAAGATGGAAACCCCAAGCTGTACCTGTTCCTGAATCTGTGATCCTAAGAAATAAGAGTTATTAAAGCCTAATAACTAGAAGCCTGTTTCCGACTCCATCTGTGAACGTTACAATATCATATGTTAAGGCAGACATGGTGGCTGGGATTTTGCCAAGGACAGATAGCTAACAGAACAGTTTCTGTGTGTACGCTCACTTTACACACACTGTTTTGTGTGTGTAGGGGCTGACTCTTGTGAAGGGTCAGCAGGTTTGCTTGTGCGACCTCTTGACCTCCACTAGTGACAGTAGAGTCCTTTCTCTGCGCACCAGCAGAAGAAGAATAAGACGGGTATGTGGAATGTGTTAGGGTCGTGGCTACAAGGGGGTAATGTTACTCAGGGGTTGTGTTGTTGCAATCACTGTCACAGTTTTGACCAGGGAGGTGTGCTAGTTCACAAATTGAAATGGCAGTTTGTATTGCAGTAGGTACAGCGATCATTTGAGTGGAGGTTTTTTTTGGTACCAGGATGATGCTTTGGGTCCTGTGTGGAGTTTTGCATTGATGACGAATCGGTGTAGGTCAACCAGGAAGTTAGCATGGCAAGTTGTAACTCGACAAAAAGCAAGATCATTTTTCCTTTTGATTGTAGAATATTGCAGGAAATAAGATCTGTGGAAAACACACTTCTTGTTGAGTAGGATAATCTCCACATATTAACATTTGGAAAGCATAAATGCAATCGCCAGATGTAAAAAGCTAATGTCACGCTATAAACAAACTACATCACGGTAGAATGACTTCACTTCAATTAGCTAAGAAAAAGACAGATTTGTGTTCAGTGTAGTTATGTTTATTATTTTTCATTAAGTAAATGAAGTTTTTAAGACCCCAGACATTGTAGGGTTTTTACTGACAGACTTTTATTTTTCAGAACAAAATGTGGATTTCTCCACAGACCTTTTTTCAAGCATCTAACCAAAAACACTTTCAAAAAACCATTGACTTTAAGACGAGGGAATCGTGAGTGGTAAAATGCGAACTCATTTACGGGTTTGAGGGCTCATTCATCCATCTCTCTATTAGAAAATGGAGAAAACAATAAAAGCAAAACACATTGAGTTATCGCAAAGAACTCCCAGAATAGGAAGGACGTTTTCTTCCATTGGGAAAAATGATGAAAGGATGCTGAAAAGTACGCAGACACAACACGTGTCAATCATCAGGCCATCATTAACATTTTCATTTGTGACCTTTTTAGAGATGAGGTAATATCCTGAATATGCCTACAGGTTTTTATCATCCGCAAAATCAAATGTGTCTGTGACCATCAATCACTTTCTGCCTCACATGGGTCAAATGCCACAGGCTTTGCTAGCATGCTAAGCTAATGTGGAATGATGTTAGTGAGATGGTTGAAGGTCTTATGTCATCCGATCAGGGTGGGCTTAAGTCAGGTGGTGCAGTGGTCGTGTGAGAGGTCAGAGGTCGGGTCAGTGTGTCTGTTGTGTTGCCAGCACTCATTCATCCAGACAACAGCTGAGCACTGGAAAAGTTCTCAAGGTCACTCCGTGTTTGTGTTACTGATCCATTTTTTTTTAATGCAGAGAAAGCTCAGGGTGTTAAAACACACATGGGAATGTGGAGCAACATCTCAATGTGAATCAGCGCCATTTTACTGAACAGGACCACAATTAACACATTTTATTATTATTTATTAAAAAATACAACAAGTACTCCAGTGTGCATGCATCAAGAAAAACGACACATCAATGTTGTGTTCTAAAACATCTCCAAAACATTGAAGATTGAGACGAGAGTGGTGGATTTTGTATCCGTTGTCTACCTGTGTAATGTGTCAACACTGTGTTTTTCTATTTTTGCAATGTTAAACATTGTCACTTGCATGTTGAGTTACTTTAATAACCTTTAAGACATTGAATCTAAACTCAGATTAAGATGAACGTTGCAAAATTAAATTAAATTAAATCTGCACTAAGTGAGTTTTTGGCCTCTGGGTGCTTTGGAAAAGGCTAAAGAAAGATTGTTTGACTTCACTCTTAATATTCATTTGAATTGTAACCACTTTAGATGTGTGGCAAATAGCAAACCATTGCCATTCTTACTGATGACATACTGTATATATAGCTTACTAGCTTACTACATTTAGTTATGCAATTTGGTACTGGAGTGGTTACATACAGTGGGGAGAGCTTACATTTAAAAAAAAGAAGAAAGAAATTGCTTGGTTAATGAGTCTCGAAGTTTTTCAAACCAAAACAACGAGCAAACATTGTTTAGCTGCCAGATGAAGTTCATTTTGTCCTCATCTTTTAGGTTTGATTTGGTTTCCACCAACTCCTCTTTACATTACATGTTGGACGCTTTTATCCAAAGCAACTTACTGTGGGCAATCCCCACAGGAGCAATTTGGGGTGAAGTGTCTTGCCCAGGGACACAACGACATGCAGTGGGGTTTGAACCTGTGCTCCCCTGATCCGAACACCAACACACTAGTCCACTGCGCCACACGCCTTTACTTTCCTAACGGGCCCTTTTTAAAATCTTGCTAGCTTACCTTTCACCCTACTTAATAGATGTTGATGTTGTTTGTCTGCCATTTGGAGTTAGGCTTGTAGCTTAGAGTGGGTTTAATGAAGCTGACTTTTTTGAACAATGGTGGCTAGCTCTCCGTAGGTTTGTCACTATTACCAACACCATGACACCAAACAACTCCTAAAACATTCATGCTTAAAATGGTTAAATCAAAGACATCTGTAGACGCAGCATTCTTTCCAATGACATTAATAAAAGGCCACCCAGTCATTTACACCCATGCCCTCTTGTCCTGATTGTCGCTGCTATCAGACTGTTGTCCGGAGTTTTCCTTAACTGGAGTGACCTGCTTTCTGACGGCCACAGGTGTTAGCATCCTGGAGTTTGTTGGTGGTCCTCTCTCAGGACGAGGGGACTGCGGAGGTCTCAGTTGGCTGTGGAGGACAAAGTGAGTTGGTATCGGAGGGCTCGTCTCAATCTCACCCTCTTTGTTCTCTGGACTCTTGTCATTAGCGGTTCCATTATTCACCTTTTTGTGAAGAGGTTCGCCGTTTGGCACCGCATGTCTTTCATCTTTAAAAGCGTTCTTTGAGCTTTCACAGCGACTGCTTTTCCTGGTTATAACAACATCGCTGTCTTCAGTTGTAGATGTTGTTGTGAACACACTGCTTTGCTCTCCTTTACTCATCTCGTCCATCATCATGTCCCTGTGCCTTCTCCATCTCACCATGGCCTTCATGGAGCTCATCAGATCAACCAAACTTAGCAGAATGGACAAGGAGGCAACACCCAGCATGAAGTTCAGCATTAAAGTCTTCTCCGTAGGTTTGGAGATGTAGCACTCAACCCCAGAGTTGCAGGGAGTCTCATAACACAGGAACCTCTTAGGAACGGACAGACCGAAGAGAAGAAACTGGCCTGCACCGAAAACCATTTCTAGAAGGATCCGTAGAATAACAACCAGGAAGTAGGTGCAGTAGAAGCGCGGCGCTCCAACATCATGTGGCAGGTCGTGAAGTGGAGCTTTGTGCAAGGACACTTCTCTCGAGGAGTTCTCGAGAGTAAAAGGTGAACCTCCCGTCTTCCTGTCGCAGTAGAAACCTCCAAAATGGGGGTTTGACCCAACGTTATGCATGACGTAGGTTGCAAACAACACATGGGGAAGACAGAGGAACATGAGGTGGAAGAACCACAGACGGAAGATACACACCGGAGCAAACGCATCGAAACACACGTTGGAGCAGCCCGGCTGGATGGTGTTGCAGACAAATGTCTCCTGTTCGTCACTGAAGAGCGTGAAACCCGCCAGAAGGACGACAGGAAGACGTAAAACCAGCATCAGCATCCACCAGGTCTTTCCTGTGATGGAGACAAAACGATACAATGAGAAAGAGATTTGGTGAAGATGAGAAATCGTAATGATGTCGTTGTGGAAAAGAGGACAGTAAATACTTGAAGTGTGATTATTTACAGTTACATGAGAGTGTAGTCTATAACAACAAAGACATACGACAGAGAGAGAAACTAAGGGACAAGTTTCACTTCAGACAATCAAGAAAATACTTCCAGCACCTGTCAAAATATATTGGTGTGGTATATTGTGCCATAATTAAGATAAATGCAATTAAAAATGCTTTCATGTATTTTGATTGGATTGAAAAAATGACGTCCACCAGGTCTTTCCTTTGATGGAAGCAACATTTTTATTGTCAGAGTTTATAGATTTGTTATCTTGACAGCCTACTGTAAACTTCTTTCTTTCGGCCTTCTTGCTTTAATTCTCTTTTGAGATGTTTAAATTCTAGTATTGTTTATTTCTACTTGTGTGCAATGCCTTGTTTTGTTTTGTTGTTTTTTATGCTGCTGCAAACTTTTCCCAAATTGCGATCAATAAAGTACCTCTTATCTTAACGTGACCAAATAATGAGCGCCAGAGTCAGTGAAGATGAGAAATCCTAATGAGGTAGTTGGGCGGGAAAATAAGACAATGAATACTTGAAGTACGATTATTTACAATTACATGGGAATCATGGCAAAATGAAAGAGAGAAAAACTAAAAGGGGCAAAATGTCACTTTACTTGAAAAATAAAATCATGAAAATGCAAGAAAATACTTCGAGCTCCGGTCCAAATATATTGTTCTCATGGTATATCGTACCATAAATAAGATAAATGCAATTAAATATGCATTGAAAACAATTACTTTTGATTGGATTGGAAAGGGAAAGTAAATGTTTTATAGATGTATTAAGTGTTTGAATCGACAGCTCTTTACAAATACTTCGGTTTCGGTAAACTATTACTGTAATAATAATACATTATATTTTTATAGGGCTTTTCAAGGACTCAAAATCGGTTTATAATATAAGGGAAGGTTACGGTGGGGGGGTATAGGACTATCAAACTTGATCAACCGGCATGGATTGATGGGGGGTGGGCTATAAGTAGACAAGAGGAGTTTTGAAAAGGGACTGGAATACTGTTAAAAAGACATTTCTTAATCATCATATTCTGAACTACAAAAAGGACTTACCCATAAAAGAGACGTTTTGACTGATGGTGATGAAGAGTAGATCTCTGGCCCCCAGCATCCTGATTGTTCAGCGCTAACCCAAATTCAAAATGCCAATGAACCAAAACTCTTCAGCTCTGTAACACAAATCAGAGTCCAGCAGAGGTTCCTGAGCTGCTCTCCTCTTCAACACGGCTCCAGATCTTCAGCTGAACTCTGAATGCAGTCACCTCAGATGTTGTGTTACTGTGTTCTGCCTGCAGAGAGCTATTCTTACCGCCTGCTATCAAAGCATTGTTGGGATGTCAGAGTCCCAGTCAACCTTACTGGAAGCTGAGGATCAGACGCAGGCACGCCGGTATCAAACAGGTGCGACAGCTACATGAGTCAATATCTAATTAAGGTAACATTCAGATCCAATAGAGGACATTTTTAGGAAAAGCAGCTTATGTAAATGCACAAAGGTCTTCAATAACACACTTTTAGACAAGGGCTTTTCTTTGATCACACACACATAAATAAATCACAATGAACACGTTCCCAGTTTTTCAACTCTTTATACGTTATACAAAGTTAATTTGCAAAATAAGTATATTTTAGTGCTTCAGTTTTCACACAAATGAGGGAAAGAAAACATGAAAACCTGCAGATATTTGCCAATAGCAATAAGATGGAAATAAATGTACGATGGAATTACAAAATACCAGTTTCAACACTTGGCTCAGCAGTTAGCGTTTCATAAAATGACCCTCATTGAAAAGTGAATTAAGAATATCTCATTTTGTCCAAATAATGTGTGATTCTGGGCTTTCAAGGCAGTCTTTGTGGTTCACCCTATAGTGCCTTATTTCTATTATTTTAGTAATCTTAATTGTTTAGGGCAGACAACATGGATTTGCAACATGATTAATTGGTTGTCAAACACTAAAGAAAGCAGATTAATGGACGTTTATGTTTGTGACATCTACAGGCTGTTATTGAACGACTGTGTGACCAACAATAAACCCCCGGCTGGAAACATGGGAGAAGTTTATTTTGGGATTTGTGATATTTTACGGTCTTATATTACACATCACACCCACATTACCACAGCAGTCTTTTATCCATAGCACTGGAAGTTAACTTTTTCTTAAATCTTTTCTGAGTGTCCATTTATAAAAAAATTAAAAATTAAAAATTAAAAAAAAAATCATACAATGGTGGACATCTCAGGGAGTAAGGAATATCTCTGTCTGTTTATCCTGATGCATTTTTAGGTGTAGGAGCCAAATGTGAGGTCGATTTTTTTTCTATTATGTGGTATTTTTAACTAATCACTTGTGGTTTTGCATGTTAGAGAGAGGGGGGTGAGTCTGGTGGTGAAATGTTTTGGTTATCCGCATTTCTACTGCATACTCTTTCGCAATTTGTACCGTACTTTCCTACCATTTCTCATCACAATCAGCCATCTAACTTGTACTACTACCACCGATTGGACTGTATTTTTGACTGTGTCCTTGCAATAAATGGTGAAACGAACATAAGGATTGGAGCAGTTTTGTTTGAGTGTTTAAAAACAATGGGGAAAGTTAGAGAAACCACCTTATCAAGACAAGACTGCATGCATAGATGTACTGAAGTCTTTCAATATAAGTTAACTTTCCAGGTACTGTGTAGATGTAATGCACGGTAATACTGAATAATTGAAAACAACACAATGTCCTGTGTTTTAAAGTAACAGTATATTTTGGTGCTTGATACATTTGTAAGGTGTAAAGTCACCCTGCATTAGTATAAATATCTATTCCAATACATACCGCTATAAAAATGGTATCTGGGTAAACAAAACTAATCTCAAATCCTCAAATGTCCACTAGATGTCAGCAGTGAGGTGTGCTTACTCTATTCAAAGCTTATATTGGGCATCTAAATTTGAATTGACTGAAACTGCTAAAACGTCTTGTAATAATCATGTTAATATATAACCAGAGTCTGATGAGTACAGAATCAGAAACTCTGGAAAACAGGTTATATTTCTTGCTATACAGGCCAAGAAAATGTGGTAGTTTGATTATTAATGTCCCTAAAATAGGAAAATATCACAAGATTATATTAATTCTGTCCTCCACAATATGTAATTTGTCACTTTCAACCCTATATGGGAGCATCACAATAGATTAAACGGACTACCTGAGTATCGGAAGGTACACTACAAACACTGTAAACCTTGAATATACATATTGCCAAAGGAGAAAACTTGCTAACACTTTAATTATTCTAAGTAATAAATAATAAGTCCAGTGCTACACTACTGGAACTCTGCAGGTGCTATGGGTTCAGGCAGAAGTCCACGTATAATCAAAGTCAAATAAATAGTATGCTTCGTTGTGAAGATGCACGGCCATTCTCAAAGGCAGGTTATGTCAAATGTTTTAAAATAGGCCGGACACAAAACTGAACAGAGTGCCGTGTCCCAGGAAGAATGAGGCTTTTTGAGTCCAGGACGTTCCAGGTGGGTCCAAATAAATGTTTCCCACAGATACTATAACAGTCAGGAACTTCTCTTTCATTATCAAGAGAGCTGAGGCACTGAGAAAAACTCAAGAAAACATCCGATGTGGTTCCACTTTCTTGCCTCCACTCAAGCAAACCAAATCCCACCGTCTTGGTATCATCTGTAATCCAAAGTAAAGTTCTTGTGAATAAAACCATGTTGGTATATTTCGCCCTCGTGAGTTTTTTCACCCAGCCGGTGCTCCTGCAGCCTGATGCCAGTGTTCAGATTCATATTGGTTAGGAGAGGATAGCAGGAACCCATTTGATGCCACATAGATTGTCCGTGCTGGAGGAGCGCTTTTTGGCAGCTTTCCGGACGTCCTTGTACCGGTCATCACACAGCCGGGAGATAGCCTGAAAAGAGGACAGGGATTGTTTTTATTAACACTAGAACCGCCAGGGGTCGCTGTATACCTAAAACCGCCAACGGGTCAAATGTACCCGCTAATAGAATGCATTGATTTTCAAGGTACAATGTTCTTTTATTTAT
>NW_011364450.1:275963-282891 GCF_000735185.1 Notothenia coriiceps | reverse complement strand
ACAACACCCTGGCATGCTTAATGTGGGTCAGCCAAAAACATGTACACTTTAATAACGGTCACTGTGTGTGTGTGTGTGTGTGTGTGTGTGTGTGTAGCATGGAACATCGAAGCGGAAGTACAGCTCCTGCTCCACCATCTTCCTCGATGACAACACAGTCAGCCAGCCCAACCTCAAATACACCATCAAATGGTACCAACATGAAGGAATAAATACATATTTTATTATCTCAAGAAACATATTTATTATAACATATTAACACATGTATTTGTTTCCCTTTGCAGTGTAGCAGTGGCGATCTACTACCATATAAAAAACAGGTAGGGATTCTCGCTTTTTTTCAGCAGTTTGAGTGTAAACTGTATGAAAAAGAGAATCATGGTCATTATTGCATATGCAGAGTTTATTTGTATGTATTTTTCAAAGATATCAAAAGCAAAGTACTCCTTTCACAACAATATGTGATATGTGTCTCAATACATGTGACAAAAGTCTTGATTGCACAACTCCAAACATAAGATGAAAATAAAAATAGAAATCCATAAAATGTTGAAAAAAAGCCAAATGTATTGTTTGATAAGTAAGAATCCATAAAGTAGATTATGAAATAATGTTGATTATACAAATCTACAGCAATAACAAAAGCAAATATCAGCTATAATCATCTCTAATTCAGTCTATATAAATTATATTAACACCCTTTATAAATAACTTTACAGAGTTGTACTATAGTGACCTGAGTCTTATGAATGAAATCTATAATTTAACCATGTTTTTCTCATGCCAGGGACACAGAAGGAGCGATGCTGCTGGATATATTTGACGAGAAGCTGCACCCTCTCTCAGTAAGTCATCATCACTTATCATACAAAACATTCTGCACAACTACCTCAGAGTCAGTTTTGGAGTAATTGTGCTTTTAAATCTGCTCATTTAGGCATTTTACCTAAACGTTCCTTTTCTCTTTCTTTCAGAAAACAGAGGTTCCCCCGGACTATGACCAGATCGACACGGAGCAGAAACAGATCTACCGATTTGTCCGGACGCTGTTCAGTGCCGCTCAGCTCACTGCAGAGTGTGCCATCGTCACTCTGGTGAGGTCTTTCACCTCCTTTATCCTCCTATAGAGGGGTGAAGGGATCAAGTACTTTTGAAGGTCGACCCAAAAGGTCTTCCTACACAAAAAGCCAATAGGATTTTTCAGAAGAAAAAAAACGTTTATGATACTTACATGTTTTCTCCACAGATTAAAGCCACTTTTCCAATATTTGAAGCGTAACTGCAATCTCCAGAGATAAGAAGCTAACGTTAGGCTATAAAGGAACTACAGCCCGGTCACATGACTTCACGTCACCACCGCTAAGCTAAAGGTGGCTAATGTTGGGCTATAAAGGAACTACAGCACGGTCACATGACTTCACGTCACCACCGCTAAGCTAAAGGAGGCTAATGTTGGGCTATAAGGAACTACAGCACGGTCAGATGACTTCACGTCACCACCGCTAAGCTAAAGGTGGCTAATGTTGGGCTATAAAGGAACTACACGCACGGTCACATGACTTCACTTCACCACCGCTAAGCTAAAGGTGGCTAATGTTGGGCTATAAAGGAACTACAGCACGGTCACATGACTTCACTTCACCACCGCTAAGCTAAAGGTGGCTAATGTTGGGCTATAAAGGAACTACAGCCCGGTCACATGACTTCACTTCGCCACCGCTAAGCTAAAGGCGGCTAATGTTGGGAATGATGACGTTTAGTCGTCTCATTTAGACTCTTGTTAGCAACCACAGTTTTTAAGACACAAAGAAGCTTCAGACCTTCACCAGTCGGGTTATTTAGTGCCATATTTTATGTCGTAGAACAAAATGTGATAATCTCGTAAGCTCCTGTTAACCATAGACCTTATTTTGGGAATAAAAAACAACTCATTTCCGGGTTAACGACTCATCTCTGCACGACTTCATTATATATTTTGGGATCACAACATAAACACTCATAACAAAAAGGGGGACTTGTCACATAAAAAAAACAAGATTTCTCACAAAGGTTAAGGTGGAATCTGCTTCAACTGTGTCCCACTCCCCACACACACATTATCACACACACACACTTCCTGTTGAGGCCTCAGGGGAAATTCTGCCCTGATGTGTAGAGACAAGCCAGGGATGTGTGTAAAATGGTGATGAGACGTGTGCATCCAAAATACCATGTCGTCTGAGTGTGTGTGGGGGGGGGGGTCAGTGAAGATTAATTCCTCCTGACACCATCGAGTAGAGCATGGACATAGATAAGTAAAACAGATTAGATCAGGGGGTTACTAAGCTTTTTCCTTAAGGGACCCCTTTTCTGTCATTAAGTAAACTGACAACCATTAACTCAAGGACATATTTCATGTTATATTTCGTATAATATTGAAAGCATAACAAGAAACTGTACATTTACCCCATAATTGAACACAATAACTGCAGGAGGTTTGTTTAAATTAACTGTTTGGATTAACTTTGAGCAGATCATTTCATGTCAATATTGCCTTCCTGTTTTTAAGGACGTTAAAGAACAATCATCTGTCCTTATTATGAATTGTAATCTTATAAATGTCAACAATCAAACATACTCAACCACGTTTACCATGCCTGCATCTTGTGAGATAAAAAAAAAGAAGTATACAGATCTTAAGAAAAGCCAAAAATAACTATTTCATATTTTTTTCTCCCAGAAATGAGTGAAATCCTTAGATATAATCCAAAATAAATTATCTTACACATTTTAAAATCAATAAGGCTTTTTAACCCCCCTTTTAAAGCTTTGGCGACCTCTACTGGGGGTCCATACTCCGAGTTCAGGACCCATTGGGTTAGATGAGAGTTTTGTTGTCGGGGTTTGAGGTTTGTCTAGTTTTGGGTTTATTTTGCTGTTCTGTTCTCCCTGTCTCATGTTTTCCTCCTTGTTTCTTGTCTGGTCCTTCTCCCTGTGTTTTCCTTCCTGTCGTTAGTTTCCCTGGTGTGTCTGATTGTCTAATTGTGTTCACCTGTTGCCCTTGTGTTTCTCCCTCGCCCAGCTGTTTCTTGTCCCGTGATTACCCCTCCCTGTATTTAGTCTTTCCCTGTGTTCCCCTGTCGGTTCATTGTTTTGTTTTTCCTGTCTCCCTCCATGTCAGTCACCATCAGCTTTTTGTTATTGTATCTTCCTTGTGTTTTATGCCAGCTTTTAAAATAAAACTCGCTTTTGTTTTCTAGACCAACTTACCTTTTTTTGTAGTCTACTTTTGGGTCCTACCTTTCCCAAATCGTAACATTTGTTTTTCATAGCCTCTTTTGTGTCCGTAGGAGCCATATGTTAAAATGTAGAATTTGATATATTATGTGTGTATATATATTTGAATATTGTATTCTTTGTTATGAGTATTATTATGTCATTTATTTAAACCAGCCGTTGTAAAATTGACGTCATAGCTGCTGGTAATTAGAAAGAGTAAAGAATCNTAGAGAGACACTGTTAACGATATGTTATACTTCATGCTATCTGCACACTAGATAGCACATGAAAGTGAAACTTAGACCAATAGAATCTGTGGACTCTCAGCTTTCATGTGCTATCTAGTGTGCAGATAGCATGAAGTATAACATATCGTTAACAGTGTCTCTCTAAGGAACCGCAGTAAACAACAGGCGTTGCTATAGCAACACGTCATGTTTATGTTCTTGCGTGAGATCAATAGTGCGAGAATCACTGCATTTTCTATAAGGTAAATATTACCCGCTGGCGCTGATGGGTATAAATGGAAACATTTTGGGCCATTTGTTCAATCTGACTTCATATTGACAATTTTTAACACCAGAGGGTGCTACATAACACACTTTCAGGAAAAGTCACGGACTGGGAGACTAGAATATTTTATTGAAAAAAAGTGACATACAATCAAGAAACAGCTGCGGGTAAAATGTACCCGTTGGCGGTTCTAGTGTTAAGGAACAAATACTCTACTTTTAGTATCCACAGTACCTTTCTGTGACGCGCAATCATACAAGATGTCAAAGAAAAGATTTGCTACTTAGGTTACTGTTATTTGCATAAAGCTTCCACGCAATGCATCATTTATCCCTGGATGAATACAACACTACAGTTTGAATTGAATTATAACGTCTTTAAAATGTATTCTGTTGAAACGTTCTGTATGATACAATCGTGATATAAATCAGTAAACTTTAAATCCCCCTTTTGACCCAGAGTATCAGAAAGTATTGCAACGCAGAAAATGCAAACTCATTAAGTATTTTGTTGCATTTGTGTTTGCATTCCCACCAAATCTAAAGACCCATTAAGATTAGTCAAACCAGTCCCCTAAGTCTAAACCATTAGAAAAGGTATTATTTCGTCAATTTAACAACAGTCACGATATTTTGTTGGTTTCCTTTTTTATGTTGGCTGTGGAAATGATGGTGGAATAAAGATATTTAAAACACCTCCAAAGAAGCAACAATCTGCTCAATGTCCTGTTTTTTTTTTTAACCACATTGTATAGAATAGAAACTCATGTTTACAGTTTTGTGGTTTATGTCTTTCTTTCAAACCACCGCTGGACACACTAAAGTAAGAGATCTCTGAACACATACAGAGAGCAGACTTTGCATGGAGGCGCCTCACCTCCAGTTTCAGGGCCTTGTCTCTGCTGAGCAGCTCCAGAGGGAAGCTCAGGTTGTTGGTTTCTGACAGCGAGCGCAGGTCAAAGTAATATTTGGCGTAGACACTGGACGGCACGTTGATGTTGAACTGCAGCAGCTCCAGGAAGTGCCGCTCCAACTCGTTCCTGTGAGAGAGGAACGAGCAGGAGGTTCAGTCATAAAATCAAAACAAGAGATACTACTTTTTCAAGATGCAAGCCGTCCCACACACACACACCTTCTCCTCTAAGAGCTTAATGTACATACCTACTACTGTGCACACTCACCTGCCCACGTTAATGTTATTAGTCACTTCATTACTCTGTCTGAGAGAGAATCTTAATGGTTCTCTCTCCTAATGTTATGACTCATTTGTTTGCCCAACTTGCGTATGTTTATCTGTCTGTGTCTTTGATGTAATGATGGGGCCATATCTCTACTTTCTAACATATTGGTGTACCTCTTATTTGTAATGTCATGGGGTGTTGAACATGTTTGTGTTGTCTTTACAGGTGGACCAAAACAAAATCGCCTCTCTACTAGAAGAATCATTCAGCCAAGCTCTTCAATAGCAACGGTTTCCTCATCGCCTCATTCGTACACTCTCTTTCACTTTTATTGTCATTCGTACATAGCTACAGTGTAGATATGTCAATAGGTCACAGGCTCCTCCAACAGTGCAACACAATACAACTGATAAAAATAGTGCAAGTAAATACAAATAGAATATAAATGGTGCAATAAGAGTTTATATACAAGTAATAGGAATATGATATATTAGATAAATAATTTGTAAGATGAATGTTATGGATGTTCTTTCAATGTTCAGGTGTTTAACCGTCTTATGACCCTGAGTCTGGTAGTTTTACTTACTCTAGATCAGTGCTTGCATATCAGTTTTTGGAGAACAGAGAGAAGAGACATTCATTCCTTATTTTCATCATTTTAACTAAATGTTCAACTTTTAAAAATTGCATGCATGCAGCTGCAGGAGGTTACCGGTCATAAATCTGTCTGATATTGACCAATCAAGGGGCTACAAAAATGGCAAAGCATTGATCTCTATTTCCTTTTAACATTGTTTTAACTTGTCCTGGGATTAATATCATTGACTCTCTGAGAGAAATGTATATTTTAGTGTCCATGCAATGATGAATGGAAATTCACCAGGAAACTATTTTGAGGGATTGATCATAATCTTCGTTTGTTCCGCTCCTTTCTTTGAAGTCCTTTGGTTTTTAGTTATATCGTAAATAAATACGTTTTTTGTAACNCGCACACACACACACACACACACACACACACACACACACACACACACACACACACACACACACACACACACACACACACACACACACACAGTGACCGTTATTAAAGTGTACATGTTTTTGGCTGACCCACATTAAGCATGCCAGGGTGTTGTGCACAGGGCGAATGTGAATCAGCAACATGCGACCTCAGATTGTGATGGTCTGCATTTATTCAGATTCCTTTGTTTACAGCATTTAATCAAAACACCATTTAAAACAAAGTGATTTTTTATGAAAAGCAAAACATAAATCTGTCGAAATTGGAGTTATAACAATAAAATGGCTCAGCTTTGTGGCGAGAAATGTAAATAATGCACTTACATTATTGATGAAGAGGCTCTTCCGTTTATCTTGCACTACAGAGAGAAAGATAGCTTTATTAATAAATGTAATTAATTCTGTACAATAAAGACAAACGCAGCAAGTTTAACCCTCCTATTGTCTTTGTGTCCCCCCCCCCTTACTTTGGTGTGTCAAATTGTTGTGTGTGTGTGTGTGTGTGTGTGTGTGTGTGTGTGTGTGTGTGTGTGTGTGTGTGTGTGTCGGTACCGGGAACCACCAGTGGGTGTTAACAAAGTTGAACTAAATCATACCAAAATTACAATAGAAAGTGTTGATCAGACTAATTGTATGTGTTACAAATGTCTACTGTAGAAGGATATCATAAAGCCTTAATGCAATCGAATGTAAAACAAAAAAGTTATGATTGATGAAAGTAGTAAATCGGTCAGATTTGACCCGAACACAACAGGAGGGCTAAACCAGCAACACACACTGTTATCACAAAAAGCAAGAAGAAAGGACTTAGCGCACGTCTACAGTATGTTATTGTAAAGAACGAAAGCTGTAAGTGTTGAGAGGAAACAGTTCAATCACACGTCAGATAAGCAGAAAGATCAGAGCTTCAACAGAGAGAAGAGTGCTGTTTACACCACTAGAGGGAGACAACGC
>NW_011364450.1:263395-275933 GCF_000735185.1 Notothenia coriiceps | reverse complement strand
GGTTATGGTTAGTTTTACTTACTCTAGATCAGTGCTTGCATATCAGCTTTGAGGAGAAAACAGGGGGGCAGGGGGAGAAGAGACATTCATGTCCGTTATTTTCATCATTTGTTACTAAAGGGCTTGCCAACTTTTAAAAATTGCCCATGCCATGCCAGGGGCCAGGAGGTTGACCGGTCTAAATCTTGCTCGGGATATTTGACAATCAAGGAGCTACAAAAAATGGCAAGCAAGATGATCCCTATCCCCCTGTGTGCCTTGGCAGTCTCTGTTTTAACTTGTCCTGGGATTAATATCATTGACTCTCTGAGAGAAATGTATATTTTAGTGTCCATGCAATGATGAATGGAAATTCAACAGGAAACTATTTTGAGGGATTGATCATAATCTTCGTTTGTTCCGCTCCTTTCTTTGAAGTCCTTTGGTTTTTTTGTTATATCGTAAATAAATACGTTTTTTGTAACAATTAACTTGTCTGGTCTCCCATTTTTGTTGCAGCCTATGAGCCGGGCCGTAACAGGGATTAATCTTAATCTTGGCCCCAAACCTAATATGAGTTAAAGGTCCCCTATTATACGGTTTTTCATCAATATATTATAGGTTCTCAGATATATATAAAACATGTCTCTGAAGTGTTTGGCTCCAAACACCAAACAGATCATTGCAGCATTACCCATAATCCCCTCTGTTTCAGCCCTGTTTCCAAAGTGCTGATTCTCTGTCTGTTACTTTAGATGAAAATAAGGAGCCCCTCCCCACGCCCCTCTGAGAGACATTTGGTTACAAAGAACTCAATGGTGCTCTAGGAGGAGATTCAGGTGCTAAGGTGGGGGGGGGTGGGGGGTTAGCTTGGTTACTGATTGGCTAATGGTTACACAAACCAAAACATCGTTATGACATCATAAAGTGGCCAAAATCTGATCAGCTCATTTTCAGACAGGTTTTTATAGAGAAACTGAAAACTATGAAACTTTCAGAGTCTCTTTCCACAGAGGGGACACATGTTGATGTAGAAGAGACATGAAGAAGAGGGGACACAGGTTGATGTAGAAGAGACATGAAGAAGAGGGGACACAGGTTGATGTAGAAGAGACATGAAGAAGAGGGGACACAGGTTGATGTAGAAGAGACATGAAGAAGAGAGGACACATGTTGATGTAGAAGAGACATGAAGAAGAGGGGACACATGTTGATGTAGAAGAGACATGAAAAAGAGGGGACACATGTTGATGTAGGAGANGTTGGAAAAATCGGTATAGCCTAACTTTCCAAGGATGTTCTAAATTCTGGTGTGGGGCTCTTATTTCATTTTCCTTAATGTTTGCCCTGAACGTCTAAGAAACGATGGCATTAAAGGGCCCATGTCATGCTTGTCCGGTTATTACCCGTCCCCTTGTGTGTTATGAAGGTTTTCCTGCATGTGCCCTCAAAGTACACCCTGTAGCGAGTAAAACTCTACCACAGAGAAGACCTGTCTATGCTGCCTCAGAACGCCTCGTTGGACATTTCTCTTTTTCCATTTGCTTCTTCCGGGAACCACATGACGTCATGCGGTTCCCGGAACCAAAATGGACCAATCCGCGGAGCTCCTCACACACCAGGATCCCTTGGCGTCATTATCAAACGCAGTGGGGGGACCTTTAGCGTACATTTTCAACTGACAGGGAGTCCCATTGACTTGCATAGAGCTCCCTGGTTGGTAATAGACGAGTTGGGATCGCGGAGAAATGCCAGATCCATTCTCACAGCGTTCTAAACCTTTTTCTTTCTCAATATCAAGCCACACATATTGTTTTTACTTCAGCTGTGAGTGTTTGTGTGTGCTCAGGATGAGTTTCGCGCTGTCTCGCTGTATCACCGACCCAGAAACCACACCAGTAAGCCAGCTCGCTGAGCAGCAAGCTTCGCAACGTCCCGACCAATCAGAGCACACTGGGCTCACAGGGAGGGGGTGGGGTGGGGCAGGAGCTCCAACAAGCCGTTTAGGACAGAGAGTGAATACACATACTATACAGAGATGCTGTTTGAGAAACCAATGTGAGTTTGGAAAATTGAACAATTTAAATCTATTCTAGTAGACCTCAACAATGGAATTATGATCAGTAGAAATGGCCATGACATGGGACATTTAACATACTTGTGAAGCACTTAAAACATATGTAAATAGTGCATACAATTATATTTTATCCATAATTCTTAATATAGGATAAGGATATTGGCCATAACTGATAAATATATATTTTGTAGGGTCTATTTTTTGTCTTTTTTTCTCCAATATCAGCTACACTTTTGCCCTTTGACCCCCTTAATTTCTGCTCCGTGTGACTGGAAGCCTTGACCCCTGTTTGACACATGCACATATTCAACACCTTAGTGGCATCTCTCAGAAATGAGTACAGTGACAGGAAGTGTCTCTTTATGTTACCTGGACATACACATTCCTTGCAGTGTGTAAAGAAAACCTGAAATCTAAGACCAGAATACTTTATTGGTCAGTCACTTTGTTTATTCTCTCACACACTGCACTCCAGCTCAGCTTCTGTTTAAGCTCTAATATGTGGACGTGTTGAAATGAGCCGGACTGCTGTTGCATAAAGACTAATCCGGGCTCAGTCCATTCAGCCTGGTGTGTTTACAGAGCGGACCGTGTTCATCCTGCAGAGGTTTAGCTGCTGGGGGTTAAGTGGCACTTGGGTTTAAATTAGTTGAGTAAATACACAAAGAATCAACAATAATCTATCATATGTTAATAAGATGTTGTCTTATTCAACGTTTAGTTTGGGCCTTTTTTTGCAAGCCTTCAGTGACAATAAGCTTCAAATCTATTCATCACACCTATTTTTCAATTGGCTCTGTTCTTAATTGGCTAAATGAACGTCTTATAGGACTATAGGGTACCCAAAGATATTCCCAATCTAGGTATACATATGTTTCTATCACTCCTATGTACACGTAGAAGCAAATATATTGACATGTAAAATCCCTTTTTTGTAATTTAAACAAGCAGCTAATTGTATTTTATTGGTATACTGAAACTAGCAGAACAAAGTAGACTTTACATTACATCCATTACAAATGATCATATCCACTCAGATTCATATTTCCACTTATAAAATGCTTCTGCTGTCTGTCAGACATAAGAGTTTGAAAACAAGACTACCCTTGACATTTTGCAAATAAATGAAATACAAGGGGGTGCTGTGGTGCAGTGGGTTGTGTGTTGGTGTTGGGATCAGGGGAGCACAAGTTCAAACCCCACTGCAGTCAGCATGTCGTTGTGTCCCTGAGACACTTCACCCCAAATTGCTCCTGTGGGGATTGTCCACAGTATTGAGTATGTAAATTGCTTTGGATAAAAGCGTCTAACAAGTAACATGTAATGTAACAAAATGAGCCTTAAAGGTCATGCTACACGTTGTTGCCAGGTGGTCTGTGGGTTAGAAAGAGAAGCTTGTTTTAAAGCACACTTCTGTTAGCTAACCCCAAACACAGTCCTCTCCAGCAGCTGCTGTCACCGAGACAGAAGACTCTCTCCAAGCTTCTGCATTGTAATCAAATATCCTGGATCTTAATCTGGGTCTGTTACAGTCATATGGTAGGAGTCAGAACACTTGGCACTCGCACTGCATGCCGAGCATTTTTTAATGATGATTTCACAGAAAGCAAGCACTTATCTCACTGGATGTACAGCATTGCTGGATTTCAGTTCTCAAAACACAGAGTTGATGGGAATAGATACAAAGGCTTGATTACGGTGGAAATGAAAGGTCACCTATTTTGCAAAATTCCCTTTTTGATGTATTTTTTACATAAATGTGTGTCATGTGTGTGTCAGGAGACTCTCAAAGTGTCCGAAACTAAAACCCTCTCTTTTCCTCCAAACCCAAATCTCTAAAAACGGGGGAACAACGGAGCTGATCCAGATTTGCTGCGGCCATGACGATATCACTCAAATGTGGGCCGGCTTTACGCCCACGGCCCTATCAGAAACGTTGCTATCAGAAACAATGCGCAACGTGTTTTGGACGTAATATGGTCTTTGTTTACATTAGCATGCATCGCTAACACTCAGAGCTAACATACTGGAAGAAAGTAGGCCTGTGTGTGAAGAAGCAGGATATAAAAAGGAACTCACCTTGTGGTAAGAGAAAAAGCATTTGAGCTCTATACTGTTTCAGAAATAATCCTTAATCACGGCAACATTTAGCTGAGAATCTGGGTATAATTCTCCTGCCTGAGCTCTCCTCTCTTCACAGAGGAGAGAATGGGTGATCTGTTTGGTATTTTGAGCAAAACACTTCATACACATGTTTTTAATATCCGAGGCCTATACTATATGCCTAAACATAGCATAATAGGAGACCTTTAAAGTAGGCTACATTTCTTGCAAACTAGCATGTTTTGTTTTATAGGAGAGCTAGCTGTGAAACATGAGGTCTTCTGTCTGTCTTATCAAAGTAACATCTGTATCTACAAGCTAACGAGGCAAGCGTTGTGGCCTGTGTGATGACAGCTACTGGTTTGAGTCCACTGTGTTTTATGGGATGTGCACAGACAGTCTGTGGCCCTCAGGCCCTCAGGCCATGATGCAGTGCAGATTAGCTTTGGATGGGAACATGAATCATGCCTGCGTGTGTTTGTGAGTGGAGCAAATCATTAGCATACAGCTCTATAAGGACTGCAAACACATGGAACAATAGTATCTGAAGAGAAACCTACAAACACATATTAAGAGATTTGTCTTAGTCTATTCTTATACATGACATGAATACAATAAAAGCTAAGAGTCTGCAAGCAGGCTATGAAGCAGGCTCTGTGAAGTGTACTAGCTTTGAGCTAAATGCTAGCATGCTTACTTGCTTATTTTAAGCAGGTATTTTAGCATCTTCATTTACAACCCAGTCTCACGGCATAAATAGTGTTATAGTCACGAAATTAATCTATTGATTCGTGTTCACCACCACGATTTCGCCATTTTCTTCGTGTCACACAGAAAGATTTTAAAAGCAATGTAAATAATAACAATTTAGAAGGAAAACAATATGACAAAAAATACAGATTTCAGTATTCTGAGGCTCTGAACTCCATTTATTTTCCTCGTGGATGGCAAAAATACTCCGACATTATACAATTTAAAATAAAAGGGATAAGGTTAGGCTTAGGGTAAGATATTGAGTAAGAAAATGTTTTTATGAACCACACAGCTTCTGGTCTTCCAAGACCCGACCGGACAAAAAGACGTGGTGCAGGCACGAAACATACTACCAATATAAATACATTGCTTTTTAAATCGTTCTTTGTGACACGAAAAAAATGCGAAAATTGTGTTGGTGAACACGAATCAATAGATTACATTAATTTCGTGACTATAACATGAAATGCCGTGAGACTAATTTAACATGTTAGCATGCCAACCTTTGCTATAAAGCACTATAGCTCTGCTAGGTTGTACTTAAGAACAGTCGAGCTTTGAGCTAAATTCTAGCATACTAATAATGATAATGCTAACATGCAGAATGTTTAGCCTGTTAGCATGCTAACATTTCACTCGTAAATGCCATTATACATTTGTATATCTATCGAAGTTACCTATATTTTAACATATGCGCTAGTTTATGTCTCATATTCAAATGTTGTGTAATTTTAAAATACATTTGAGCATTGTTACATGAAGGCTAGGATCCAAAAGTGTCGCTGCATCTGGAAATGTCAATCAAAGGATGTTATTTCTTAGTTTTTCCATAACCTGCTAACATGTACCATTTTTTTATGGCAGCGATTGTATGTTTTGAGATATTGAAAGTGACACAAATGCTTTGTGTTTTGACAGAGATGAATATGGATTACAATCCAGCGGACCATCCGCGGGCCAGCACCATATTCCTCAGCAAATCCCAGAACGATGGTGAGTAACTCTTCTTCATAGGATGTGACTGATTTAACTGTTTTAAAATGTTCTTTTAATGCAATCTATATGTCATCTCAGTGTCACCAAACAAATATGTCTGAGTAAAACACATGTGCCTTCGTTTGACATGTATCATTTACACAGAAGACACTTGATCATGAAATAAAATCAGGAAAACGCTGCTCTTGAAAAATACAATTTCCCTTTCCACTGTATCTGTAGGAGCTCTGATCCCAGACTAGTTTCTTTGTGGCCGGCTGATGCCTGATAATTTATGCCGTTGCCCAGAGGCATCCGACTGAGAGCTTCAGCATCCTGTGGGGGTTTCAGTCATGCTGTAACAGAGCAAGAAATAAAATGTATTTCAGAGCCGCAAACATCACAGCATGAGATCATCTTTTTCCATGGCGGACAACAGCAAGACAATACAAGCTTTGTGATGAAGACAGCAACTGATAAATATACTGTAATCCTCAATGTCCGACCGATATTAGATTCTGTAATGCATCAGATTTGATATTCAATCTCTCTCTGCCCATATAGAGAATATGTTGACCGTGTGATGAGTATTCGGCCAGCTGCATGTGAGGAAGGAATGAAAAAGCATTTCGTTGTTTATCAGTTGCTTGTTGTTTTTTGCAATATTTAGTCTTCAGGGAAAAGAGTCACATGTTTGTGGTCCACCCTCCCTCTTCCTGGTAGATTTAAAGGATAAAGCTGACATCATTTTAGCCTTTGATTTATTTCAACAAATCCCCTCCCAAGAGACCAAACGAGCAGAAAATCCACCCAACAGCGTGTATTAACCACATGGTGTGCCATTGTGGTTAAAACACATGGGTCTGCCATCTGAGTAAAAACTGTTTTCATGTTGTTTTAAAGCTAACATTTAACACTACTCTCTCTCTCTCTTTCATTTACTGGGTTTCTAACATTTTAGTTTTGTGAGCATTTGACCCAGGCAACGGAAAAGCTCTCCAATAGATCAGGGATAAACATAATTTTGTGTAGCAGAGATGTTTTTGTCTTTCCTCTTTTTTTAAATTATTTGTATTATTCAACTGTGTATTAGGAACACAGATCATGAACAGCATTCAACATAACATGCTTTCAACTTTTTCTGTTTGCAAAAGATTAAAATAGTATTAATCTGTCCATAAAGAGAATAAGGTCATTTTAGCATCCAAATAGCTAAACATGAAACTTGAAATATTGTAATCTTGTGACCTTTTAAGGAGCCCTGACTTCCTGGATGCAAACCACTGCGTGAGCACTAGAGAAGAGAGAGAACTATTACAAAAAATACAATTCATTGGTAAAAGATAATTGAATAAGTTGTAATGCTGAAGTCTTCTTTCATCAGGGGGCGAAACCAGCTGCCATGTCTGACCATTTGTGTCTGTGTGTAGAATCCCTCCGTACTGCACAGATGGCAAAAGTACACACATCCTTTACTCAAGTAGAAGTACAGATACTCGTGTTTGAAAATACTCTGGTAAAAGTAGAAGTACTGACTAAACTTCTTTACTCAAGTCTAGTACCCATAACTAGTAGCTGTTTTAAAGAGTACCTGACCTCCCTTTATATTAATAATAATTAATAACANAGATGGCCCCGGGCCATCGGGCAGCCCTTAATGTCGAGCCCTGTTGTCATAATACTGATTCCGGCGATCGGCCCCAAAATTGGCGATCGGAGCAGCCCTAATGACAACAGGGCTCGACATTAAGGGCTGCCCGATGGCCCGGGGCCATCTAGTATTTAGCTCGGGCCATGAAGCCTCACCTGCTGGTTGCCCGATCGGGCAATCTATTATACCAGTATAATGCAGCTCGCGGATCCAGTAATGAGTGACCCGACAGTAAAACTAAACATATCTATAACTAGTTGAGGTAGTTTGAGAGGTGATTAAAATAGCTACGTCTGATATTCTAACCTGAAGTGTGTGTTTTGTCCGCTCACCGCTTCATGTGATCATGCAGAGCTGCGTGTCGACTCGTCAGCAGCAGCTGATCTCTCTCTCCCGTCAGATTAGACTTCACTCGCGTTTATGTCCATATCGATCAGATCCAGCTAGTTCTAGCTAATGATATGACTACCTGCTTATTAAAAGACACCTAAACAATAAGTGTCGCTATGCAACCGGGTGAGGCCACAAAGTATAGCGCAGCATTATGCATTTGTTTACATGCCTACCGGAACCCCGAGGCATGACCAACAGATCAACGCGCAATCAACCCACACAGCACATCTCTTTCTCCACATTAAGTGTTACACATTAGAATGGACTACTCTTGTCTGTCACATACTCTTCTTGTCTGTCACATAAGTGGCGCAACTGAAGCGGTATTGCGCTAAAGGGAAATTATTTTGACCGGATATTTTGACCGAAGAGATTTAGATTTGCTTGCTAACGGGAACTCTGATGTCGCCATTGTGTGTGCTTCGCGGATGCACTCGGCTGCTCGGGTCTGCTCGGTCAGCTTCTGGATGAGGAGGCATTCCTTCGACCAACTTAAAGTAGATAACATTACAAACAATTTTAACAGGGGCCATAATAGTGTAAATAATGTTTGTTTTGGCAGTTATAGCTGCATGTAATGTTTTCTACTTTTTTACATCTGGGAAGGCATTTGCCTTCATCAGATGGAAAGTGTCTTGACAAACAACTTAAGTATTTATTATAGCTATGCAGGGCATGCAAGCGAGCAAACACAAACAAGTGAAATGAAGAATACAATTGAAATTGTAATATTGTGGTGGTTCATCTTATAATTCAGTCTAGAGAATGCACCAGACAGCATCTAAGACCTGCAAAAATCTAAATGTTCTTGGGGGAGGCCCCCCAAACCCTTCGTGCGTCATTTCGCCCACGCGCATTTTTCAGGGCAATCTCTATTGGGCTCAGGGCCATCTGTAAATTAGCTTAGATGGCCCACAGGGCCATCTCCCAAAATCCTTAATGTCATGCACTGGACAAGCAACTCATAATGTCAAACTAGTACAGTACAGTTCAAGTACAGATTATTTCAGTTCATTGAAATGCTGCGCTTTAATGTTTTTTATTATATTTTGTATTTATTTGAGTGAATATTCACTGTTTAATAATAATTAAAAACCCAAAACAAATATTTTATGTTTTGTGAGTACTAATCATAGTCTGGTACTAATACAGTAAAGTTTAAATACAGATTATTTCAGTTAATCGAAATGCTGCACCTTAATGTTTATTTTATTATATTTTGTATTTATTCGAGTGAATAAATTCACAGTTTAATAATAATAAAAAATCCCCCAAAAATATTTTGTTTTGTGATCATTTTTTCTGCTGTACCGAACCGTGACCTAAAAACCGAGGTACGTACCGAACCGAAATGTTTGTGAACCGTTACACCCATAGTATGCAGCCATCTAGAATATTCCCTCTGATGATCGTTTTGTCTGTTTGCCAGGTGTACTATGTGGACCATGGCTTCTCTGTGGAAACCAGTGGGACTAATCTGCTGGATCTGCACCAGGACTTCCTCTCTCTGCCCTTCCAGGCTTTCAATGTTCGACTCGCAGGTACATAAAGGATAAGTAAATTACTTTAGGAACCCTTTGTTGTGCAAATGATTAAGATAAAAGCACCCATGTCACAACTGAAGGAAAACATATTTATTTTGTTCAATGGCCCCTCTTCCTTCCCTTCATCCTTTATTTTGCCTTGCTCAAAGGTCTCGAGGCATTTGGCTCCCACGCACTGGTGGTGTCTTCTGTGGAGAAGTTGGTAGTCGGAAAAATTCTGCTGATGGAAACATTGGAGCCATGTCAAGAGAATGAGACGCCTGTGGCCGTGCTGTACGACACGTCTCAGGATGATGACATCAACATCAACTCTGCCTGCCGGAAGGCTCTCCAGGACGACACCATGAAGAACCCTCTGACTGTAAGGGGGGTGCTGCAAACTACACGTATTGTGTGAATGCATAAGAGTATTGAGATCCCATCTCTTAGAATAGCAGGCTTGACCAAACCTTTGCATTTGAAAAGCCAATTTAACTGCAGCAAAGGGGGGCTTCTCACATTTATTAATATCTCGTGACATTACACCTCAGCTCAACCAGTGTGTGGTGCTGTTGTCTTCTTCTCATCATTTTTGACTTGTGTTTGTTATCAACTAAAATAAGTCTTATTCAGTTGGAATGAAAACCAGGAGTTGGTGATTCATGATCTTTGGGTCCTCAGTGTCATTAATCCTCTGTATATTATCTAACATCTTTTTTTCATTTGCCTGTAGGTAAAGGCTACCTATCAGGATGTGTGTGTCACAAGTGTGTGTGCAGATGGTATCATCTACTGCCAGCTGCCCTCCAGAGGAACCGCACGACTCAACAAGTTAATGGAAGAAACAGAGACCTTCTTCTTCTCCCAGGTTAACAAGACTGTTGTTTGCCTCAGCGTTTGTTAGGATTGAATCCTTTGCAGTGATAGTATAAAGAAAATCATGATTAGATATTGGGGCTGAACGATATATCGTGTCATGGCGATAACCGCGATATGCGCATGCGGGATATTCACACCGCAGGGACGTGCGGTTTTATTAAAAAAAATGTTTTTAAATGCTAACGCACTTTAGCACAGAATTCAAAATAAAGATACCCTTATTACTTATCGAAACTGCACATACAATATATCCGATTAAAGCTGAGATTCCAAAGATTATTTAAGTATTGAATGGGAAGCAAACACAGACATCACAACACGTACCTTTACGGGAGATCGTCTCACCGTAGCTGTCAATCTGATCAAAAGACGTGTTCAATGGCATTAAAACGAGAAAAAACGCGGCTGAATCGGTTAATCCATAGGTTAATAATGTATCTGGCTTTGAAGCAATTGTTTATAATCCATAATTCAATTTTTATGTAAAAATCGGAGCACAAAAGTTAGCTGCTAATGGTAGCCACCAGAGTGTATGCAGCTTCCGGTTTTGGCTACGCGTCACTCTCACTCCTTATAGAGAGCCGCAGTGAAGCGTCCTTAAACCCGGAAGTAAACTTCTTTCGGTTCCTTCGTGAAAAACCAATGCAAATTCTCCATAGGATTTGGGGAAATAGCTCGAAATAAGGTCTGTGGTTGACACACATTTAAGAGAGATCACGTTTTGTTCAGCCGGATAATCTCCACATGTCAACCCTACTTTTATAATTTTTGAATCATAAATCTAGTCGCCAGAAGCAAAATGCTAACGTTATGCCAGATCCGGCCCGCGAATGAATTATCTTGGCCCCCGGGATGATATTTGATTAGTATTAGAACCGGCCCGCAGGCCACAGCCGCCTGCTTGTGTTTTGCACGCACCAAGACTACATTTCCCACAATGCAAAGGTAGCCCGCGAACTCACTGCAGCGTCGCAAGTGGGCCTCGGCTTCGTTAGTCATCAGCATTCAGGGCAGATGTCAACTTTCAGCAACCCCGCTCCCCAATAATGGCTAAACGGCAACGAAGGGAAACGAAAGTTACTTGTTGCTGCAGGAAGGAGTACGTCGAGGCTGAGAACGTGCCAAGGAAGCCGAAGTCGGGTAGCGGTGCGGCACACTAATCCCGTTCAGGGTCGGTAGAACATTAGATTGAAGGCGGTCTTACGAACGCTTGACCGCCACTAAATTTGGAAACCGAGGATTACTTCAAATTGACGTGCTCAATACAGAGAGATGAGCGTGGTGTCACTAGGTGAAAAATTCGAAACGGTGTATTCTGAGGACCACCATGACCATGCGTCACTTATCGACAGTAGTCGAGACCGCTGCAAGAGCAGGGCGTAAGGAGGGAGCGATAAGGAACGGTGGTTACGGTAGAGGCTACCAGGTGTGTTAGCGCCACGGAGGCCAGACAACAGTTGAGGGTGCTGAAAAAGGGGTCCGGTCGGGTACGAATAAATGTGTAGACCTATTAAGAAGTTATGGCTAGGAGAAGTATGTCTAGAACAGGACATCAACACGGTACGTATCCTGCATTACGGTTTTTGGAGAAGACAATACGGTCCGACCTCAGTTGAGGTGCTTACTTTTAACTGTCGACCCGTTACAGTGAACACAGCCACAGGAGTAGCGTCGTTCACCTTATATACGCTACTTTAGAAAAGGGAAAGGTGTTCGACAAGAAAAATCTAACCACCTTTCGACCAGATGTGCAAAGTCGTTGCCACACAAAGACGAGTCCGAGTGCAAAACTTTTATCGACCGGAAAACAAGACCCGTGTGGCACAGTGTTTGAAATTCGTATGTCAAAAACTATTTGAGAGGGAGACATTTCCCGGCCCGCGACTAAACGTTGAAGAAGACGGTGTTATTTTTGATCGGAACTGTCGTCCCGGAGGAGCGGAAACACTAAACCGAAAAACACTTGTCCTCGGACGGCCCCTGAATTCTGGAGCAAAATAAGAAGGTGGAAGACATCGGAAACAAGGTACAGGTATAAGAACAGAAAACAGAAACACAAAGAATCTGCAAAGTACCACGGAAGAATCTAATATAAGAAAGTAATGCCGGTGTGAAAGAGGTGTGTCTTCTGTGTGTCGAAACCGGAAAAATGGAGCACTTGTACATGAGACGGAGGGTGGACCGAAATTTGGGGACAAGAGTGGG
>NW_011364450.1:254106-262528 GCF_000735185.1 Notothenia coriiceps | reverse complement strand
GTGTGCCTAAATATCTCCAAGCGGCAGACATGTTGGCTGTGAGCCAGCCGCGAGCATGGTCGCGCGCCGTGCTTGTCGCCGCGTTTTGATTACGTCATCACAACAACACGTTAGCTTACCAACGTAACCCTGTTCTCTGACATTCGGTGATATTTTTTCGGTGCTGAAACCCTTTCGGCCGAAAGCCGAAAGGGCCTTTTTAACCATTTTCGGCCGATAATTTTCGGCGGCCGAATATTCGGTGCATCCCTAATTTTAACTACATTTTTTGGTAATCTTTATTAATCAAAAGCAGACTATCAACTAATTGAAATGTGTGTTTCATTACATGAATTGGAAGTTATAAAAAAACAAACACATATTGACTATAGCCATTCATCAGCCTTTCTCCCTTATAGAAGGACTGCTGGGGTGAGAAGCAGGTTGAAGATCAGCAGTTACACTTTAAGAAGGTCATGACATCACCAGTAGGGATTAAACAAAAAATGCCTCAATGCTGTTTTGAGGCTGTAAGGATTTGATATGGTTATTTAACTTGTTCCAATATCTCTCCTTGACAAATAAAGGCCTTTATATTTGGTTTAACAGCAGAGGGTGCTATTAGAGAGTTAGAAAGTAACTTTCTTTCCACTGTCCTGATGTCAGTTTGCAAGCAGCACCAGCCTCAGGCAGCCAGATGGAAAGCAGACAGATTACCAGGTGGCCGAGTAGAAGGAGGTGAATCAAAGAAGAATTACAGCAGTATAAAGACAACTTGATAACTATACGTTGAATTTTTTTAATGCATTTGCATAAAAACGATTATTTGTCAAGCATTTTGAACCATATAAAAGTGTATAACTATAACCATTCACTACAATTGGTTTCCAGTGAATGTATTCATCCTCGCATACTACAGGAGTGCTATTAATATGACCTCCATATCCTGAAGTCCTCCGAAATCTATTAAGATTATCTTCTGTTAAGGAGCTAATGACATTCCTGACCTATCATCATTTTGAGTGTACAGAAAACTGTAACCATGAAACAATTTACAATCACTTACTTCTTGTCTATTTTGGTCGCGTAGATCCCTCCTTTCTCGATATTGGGGGCAGAGGAGTCGATCTTGGACGACTGGTTATAAAAAAGAACCATCTCCCCCATCAACACCACAAGCTTATGCAGGTCCTGCCATTGCTGCAGCACAAAGTAACCGGGGTGGCAGGCCACTGGCACAAACACGTCCATATTCTGACCAGGCTGAAAGAAGACCGGGTGTGACATTATCACAAAGCTTTTATTCATATATTTTCTATTTCTGTAGCTTAAGTTATTCTACAGTAATAATTCATGTCAAAAAGTGTGTAAAGTATATTGGAATGGTGGTTAATGCTTGTATGACCATAAGCCACAAGTTGTTTTTTAAACTTCTTATATCATATACAACAGAAATGTGAATGCCTACAAGCACAACACATGTATTGTCAGTTTGGAGTGTGGTGACTGTGGCGTTAAGGAGTTTGGCTCTTGATCGTTTTTTTTAAGTGGTCGGAACATCTGTGTGATGCAGACAAATGTGAATAAGAACAATGTGTTTCCATTCAAATACATAGTTCTTACACCTATTGATTAAAGCCCAAAAAACAAGCAAGGACATCATTTACATACACTTCCCTTGCATGATTGTGAGCCCCTACAGAAAGTGAGTCTGTGTCCACATACCTGGGGGAAGTCCAGTGAAGGAGGCAGGGGAAGGGGCTGCACCCCAGCTTTGGAGGTCGTATCTTGAGGACCGTCCCCTGCCCCGAGAAGAGCTTGGCTTGAAGTCTTGGCAATGGGGTAAGGGGCCGGGCTGCTCAGAGTCAACTTCTCCACTGAAGCACTCAGACCTGGACAGTTGATAAAACACAGGTACATTCAAAACCATCACATTAAAGCCAAGTTAGCACTTTAACCTCATTGTCAGTGTAATTTCAATCCAAGATAGATTCACATAGAAGGACATTTTGGAGAACAAGAAGGCCCAACATTTGACCAGACTTGTTCATGCAACAAATGCTGACTGTTGGTGGGACTTGGCGCTTGCCGTCGTGCAGTGTTACCTGAATCCACACCGCCATTGTTGCTGGTGATTGTGTTGTTGTTTTGTGTTGTGAGCTGCTGCCAAAGCTGTGACTTGGCCAGCTGATGGTTGATGCTCTTGTCCAGCTCCTGACTATCAGTACCAATGAAGAGGTACATGTAGATCAGACAGTCCCCTTTGTGCTGGTCTAATTTGTGGATCTGTGACAAGGGAACAAAGGGAGAAAAAAACAAAAAGGCACACATTGTTACAGAGACCTTGAGATGATAGTGGTTGTTTTTGCACTGTTCTTCAACAGGGCTTTACTTGTAAACTTGATTTGCAGCGTTTATATTTTGAATATTTGGAGATAGATTAAAACAACTCCTGCTACACTGTTATTGTGCTCCATGCAGTCAAGCCTTTATAATAAAACATACACTCAGGCATTTAATCATTAGGGACACTTTTGTAATAGTTGGAAGGGCTGCATTTGCCCTAAAAAAGGACATTACCTTCATTTTACAGTCATCAGAGCCCAGGACAGCCTCCTTCACAAACCGGACGGCCTCTGGGCTCCAGTCTCCCTCTGGGACTGTGAGGTCAGCCAGGCGACATTTTATAGCCTGAAGAGATGGACAAAAAACAACAACATTTTACTAACAACTTTATCAGACAGATTTTAATTTGCAGCCTTAGAAATAATGTTTGTTTGTTAACTGTGACAATGACAGACATGTTCAACAAAACAGCAATTCAACTTCTTTGTCCACAAATTTAAAACAAATTCTAGATTCAGCCCTTAAGCTGTTAAGCAGTTTCGTTTTTTTTTATGAAACTGTGTCTAAGGGCTTCTTAACATTTAATAAACTATGAATGTGTCACTCATTTAACGGGAAGAAACTCAGCTCAATGTTCAATCTGAATTTTCTTTAAAATAAAAAACATATATAGTCTGACTTTTCTACATCCAACTCACAGGTTTATCATTAATTTGAGAAGAAAGATTATTAATGTTCCCCTTTTAGAAGTGTAATTATGGTCATTTGTTCTGGAAATGTCATTTTCGAGCCTGAGACCTGGAAAACAGGCTCTGGGTTGAACAGGTTAAGTGAGTATGACACATTAATAGGTTTTTTAAAATATTAAGAAGCCCTGAGACACAGTTTCGTGAAAAAAAAAACCCCAGCCCCCTCTACCGGGGGCTCTCAGGCTGAGCAGGTTAACGACTATAAGTAAGGGATAATGTGCAGCGGTCCAGGGCTCGACATTATAAATGGCCAGCATAACGTACTTTCCACTTGCCCGCTCGGGCCACTAAAAATATTGCTTTCAAAAAATAAATTGTCCTATTGGTACTTTGACTAGCAAATTTGTTAAATTGTTTAGTTTATCAAACAGGTTTGTTTTCCACAGACCTTATTTCCAGCTATTTTCCAAAACCCTGTGGAGAAATCCCATTGCATTTTGTCGAGGGAACCAGCAGCTTACTTGCTGGTTTTAGGACGCGTCACTGGCTGCACCTCTCAATATGATGCCAATATAAACAAGGTCTTCTGTCGGCTCTGTACATCAATGCCGACCTATGCGGGAAATGTCCCAGCAGTTTAGGATAATGAAGGTTCTAATCTAAATCTATTACATAGCCATTACATTTCTAACTCCTAATGACAGGAAGGCAGAAAGTGCATTATACAAATAATAATACTCGTAATAATAGCAGACATCTTTTAACAATGACCACAATATCATTATTTGAATAAACCAAATATGAACAATTGAGGAAAATTAGGAAGAACTGATGATTCAAATGTTGTAGTACAAGTAGTAATGTAGTTAGTGCATAAATTACTATTGCAACAAATGTGTTCATTTTCTTCATTATTCATATATTTTTTGGACGAATGCTCCGGGCCATTGGTTACAAGGGTGGNTTGAATGTTCATATCGAGATATCGATACGATAACGATATATCGTTCAGCCCTAGTTACAACCCCTCAAGAAATGTCAGCTGAACACGTTTTACAAATCGGCGATTTGTAAAACGTGTTCAGCTGACATTTCTTGAGGGGTTGTAACTAGGGCTGAACGATATATCGTTATCGTATCGATATCTCGATATGAACATTCAAGAAATCAATATAAAAAAAGCAATGGTATAAACGATATATATATATATTTTTTTATATTTATTTGAATAGGGACAATGCACATTAATGAACATCAGTATAAAAACAAATGTAAATATGCCGGATTATAGCTACAAAGCTAGTTCTCATCCGTATTTCCCCCGCACTCGCCCTGCTTGTACAGCTGTGGAAGTCTCCATAAACATTTGGCCGATTGCCATTGAACGCACCACTACGGCCAGCCAACCACAAAGCTTAGTTCATGCTTGCTGTGGATTGACAGCTGAACCCAACCAATGACAAACATAGGAGGGTGGGACTTGGGAGTGACGGAGACGGACACAGCCACACACACACGAGGATACTCACAGCGGGGAAATCAGAACTGAAGAAACGAGACATGAGTGCAGAAGATAATGCGGCCGGTGGCAGTGCACAACCTAATTTAGTGCCAAAAAATAAATCCTCCTCTATTATTTGGAGGTATTTTGGGTTTAGAAAGGAGGATGTCGACCAGAGCGAGGTGTTGTGCAGGTCTTGCTTGGCGAAAATTGCGACGAAGAAAGGGAACACAACAAACATGTTTCACCACTTGAAACAACACCACCGTGTGCTGCATGATGAGTGTATGACATTGAAAGAAACACCGGCGACCTCTCCAGTCATCCCTTAAGACACCCAAGCAAACTATGATTGCTGGTGCGTTTAATAGTGTTACACCATACGAGTCCACGTCCAGTCGATATAAGTCTTTTGACAGATGCGATAGCATTTCACTTAGCTAAAGACATGGCACCGCGTGTTCACAGTGTCAAAAGAACGCTTTAAAATGATCTGGATATCTGCACCATGGAATAAGCGTATTATGAAATTTTGTCCATTGTCGTTCCAGACCCTAATAACCTGTATAATGTATGTCATTAAAATCCGAGCTCGTGAAATTGATCATTTGCTCAACAACCTCAAAGCATAGAACATTAAGTGAATGAGTTTTGGCCTAAACATAAAATCCAAGTTTGAAAACATGGTGAGGTTGAGCAGGAAATGTGATCAGAGCTATCAGTGTGTGTGTTGTGTCACAGGCCAGCCGTTCTCCCCAGTCACACACACACACAACACACACACACCACACACACACACACACACACACAACCACACACACACACACACACACACACAGCCACACACACACACACACACCACACACACACACACACACCAACCCACACACACACACAGCCAACACACACACACACAATTGCCCAAGTGAATGTGTTTTCCTTTCCCCTTGCCTAAGAGGGTTTGTGTAGGGTCCGGCCAAGGGCCCAGCTGAGCTTGGCCGGACCCCCACTCCCGCGGGGGGGAAACCTGGAATTCCCTCAGAACATGCCTGGCACCATTGTTGGGCCTCCCTGCGTCCCATTCAACACAGCTGACAACAGAACTCACACTGATCATTGCTGGCTAAAAATGCTGTTAAGAAGGGAAGGGTTGAACTGAAAAGGTAAAAGGACTGACAACTATGTGGAACATTTTAAAATTGAATGCGAAGAACGGACTTCAAAATGTCCTTGGAAAAAGTTTTAGCAAATCGTCAAAACCGTTAAAACCCGAGTGCTTTCCCAGAATGGGGTCAAAATATTTACTAAAAAGGTTTAAAAGCTATGAATTAGAAAGTTAGCACTGCAATATCCTACATGAGCCTGTGTCTATTGATGTTTGTGAAGGAAGTCGGGTGTGTTGGAATATTGGGAAGCTATGCGTTGTGTACCTCGGAAGCCTCTTCCTGCAAGGCTGTGGCTGCTGATCCCTCTTCTGCCCCGCCCACTCGTAACTCCTCAAAGACCCGGCCCATTTTCTCCCATCTGGCAGGAGGCATCGTCGCCTAGCGTACCTTCACGCTGACACACATTCTGTTTTTTTACACATGGTTATGAATGTTTATTATTTCACACAATTGGTGGTTTTCTTGAAAATAGTGGTGAGGTGTTTTGTGTTTCCATTGGGTGTTATTAGCTGTGATGAGCATCTATTGTTCGTTGCTCAATTAAACAAGGAATTACATTTTCGTTTTCTAAATATAACTAATCTTTTTACAAAAACTACTTGATCTAGCTACTATTCTTTTTTTGTGCAAGCTCTTTACTAGTCCCTTCTCTTTTGTTAATCTTCTGTGCCTTTGTCCCTATACTCGCAAATGTTTTCAACATGGAGTAGGCTCAGCCTCCTCTGCTTTCAAATTAAAGGCTTTCCATCTTGGAACAAGATTCAATAAATGCTCTGTTTAGCCAAAAGCAGGCTTTTATTGTGGCCCAATTTAACCTGCTGTTTTGATCTGGAACATGTGACTAGTTCAGTACATAAGATAAGTAAATAACAAAACCGCTTACATGGCATGGTTACAGCACTTAACGCCTATAGTGCAAAAGAGTTATTAGTGATTCTACACTGGGTCCTCAAAAATAGGTGGAAGGACAGAAATGCCAGTGGGGTGAAGAAACGAAGGTGGATATTAGAGGTTAGTGGTAACATTTGTTGTCTTTTTTCTTGTATTTAGGAAAGACAGAACTGTGGAGCATCTATAGGAAAGAATGACTGAGACCAAGTTGGACATTAAGGGCTGGTCGTTGGGTGACCTTACATACAAGAGAGAGGAACTTGTGTTTAATGTCCACTGCTGGGCTTCATCTTCAGCAAAGCATCGGCCAAATTGGATCCCCTCATCTACAGATATGAAAGAGGTAACTGATCATTCAGGAGGACGCATGCCAATGGGATAAGATGCAACTTATCAATGGGAGTAAACCAAAGCCTTCTGTAGCTTAAATGGTTGTTGTGTCTGCTTTCTCCTACATCAGCATTTTAAGGCGAAGTTCATATTTTAAATTCAGCATATTTGAAACTTCGCATGTAATTCACTAATTGGATAGAAAGCCACCGTCCACATTCATTGTAATAATGGTGTAACATATATTTATGACGGCAGGTATAGCTCTCGCTAAAATTCCACTATTCCGGTTGGATCTCCTCCCTTTGGAAAGGATTCCCCTTTTTGAACTTGTGTGTATAACATTTCTTAATGGCAGTTTTTGACATAATGCATTGCTTGGCACTCGCTTTAAGTATTGCCATAGCAAATTGCACTCCCTAGACCTGTGTCTAATGTTGAAAAACTATTTGACTCAGATAAGAAATATGCTTTTGGAGTACATGTTACCCGAAATGTATTCCAAAATGGATGTGCAGTGCNAACGTGTTCAGCTGACATTTCTCGAGGGGGTGTAACTGCAAAGACTTTCACCACTTCGGGATTACTCCACCACTTGAAATCAAAACACCCGGACAAATATGCGGAGTAAGATCAAATCACAAGCACTGACAGCGAGAGACTGTTCAGCGCTGCCTCTCATGTGCTTGATGAGAAGAGGAACAGACTTATGGCTCATAAAGCAGAGAAGCTAATGTTCATTAAAAAGAACCTCCCACTTTTCCTTAATAAGTAGACAAGGCTGGCTTATCATAAGCTTATCTAGTTCTACATGTCTTCTCTATACCCACTTTCCTGAACAATTTTCATTGTGAGTTATAATTCACCATCTCAGGTTATCATTAGGGGGAAATGACAGCAGCACAGTGTTCAATATATTGTACTTTCGGTATCTAAATGATACAATGTTGTTTACATTGCTCATGAGGACAGACCACCTTATTTGCAGATTCTTGAAATTGTAATTTAATTTGTAATTGATTGTGGATTTTGTATCCAGTTTTCACTTTATGTATCTTTATACAATGTTTACTACTTTGCTTATGAGGACAGACAGCCTTATTTACAGATTCTTGAAATTCAATTGTAATTTCATTTGTAAATAGTTACATTCATGTGGATTTATCCATTTTGCACATTTGTATGCATGCACTTATAGGTGCATTTGTTGTTGTTGAAGGCCTGGCTGTTACAGTCTTTATTTACACTATTTTGTTGTAGGCCTCCTGGCCTAGATGTTTATGCAGTTTTAAAGCACCTTGGCTTTGTTCTGAATGCACTTTGTTGTAGTTATCCTACAGAGAAAAGAAAATGCACTTGACTTGGAATTAATGTACTGTATGCATTCAAAAGTGCTGAATAAATGTTTTATGGACCCATAATAGTGATTATTATTTAAGTTAAGTTTTGCCATAATCATGTATTTTTCCATAATCAGGTAGCTGAACAACATTGGTAAAAAATGTATACATTATATATAT
>NW_011364450.1:239798-253726 GCF_000735185.1 Notothenia coriiceps | reverse complement strand
GAATTAATAATGGTAAAAAATGTATACATTATATATATATATTTCTATTAATCATTTTCGGCCTTTTGGCATTCGGTTTTCGGCCACTGTTTCCTATTTTCGGTATCGGTTTCGGCCAAGAATTTCCCATTCGGTGCACCCCTAGTTAAAATAATCAACCTCGTATAATGATCATTTTGACCCTGCCAGGTGTGATGACTACAAGAAGTTCTACTGATATCTGCCCTTGTGCTGGTTGTGTGTCCCACAAAAAATCTATCTATTTTGTAACGTCATGAGAAAGACTTTTTTTTACAACATGTTGGTTGATGGCTTAACTGTTGCCTGCCTCCACCTAGTTGGCATCGCGTGCAGGTGAAGGGGATTCTGGCCAACGGCTTGGTTTCTGTCTTCGAGTTGGACTATGGCAAACATGAGCTGGTCCGCAGCACTTTCCTCCGGCCTCTGATCGAGGAATTCAGACAGCTGCCCTTCCAGGCTATCACTGCACAACTGGCAGGTGAGTCCCATCATAAGGCTCTCCTACAAATATGTATTTTTTTGTCTTTGATTATGTAAAGAGATGCGTTTGGATTACAAAATTTTTGCTCTGCAGGTACGACGCAGCGCCAGTGGTCGGAGGAGGCCTCCATGTTGTTCAGGAACCACGTGGAGGACCGAGCGCTGGTCGCCCAGGTGGAGAGTGTGTGCGAGGTCAAAGGTGAGCTCTGGGAGCGGAGGTTGTCGGTTTACCTGGTGGACACTACAACTGAGGAGAGGGACCTGTGGATTCACAGCCTCATGGCCGACATTGGCGGAGAGCTGTCGTCGGCTGCCTAGGACTTCTTATCATGCACCATGGTAAACAATTGTATCTTTTCTGCTTCTTTACAAATGGTGAACTTTGAAAGCCACAAGTTGGTTTCTCTGCCCTCGGTTTGTTTTCAGCGTTCTGGATGGATCTCCTAATCAAAGACTTTGAATAAGCACGTTTGAATGTTTCTGTATTATTGTTAAGGGCCATGTCAACGTGAGACAGGAGGGGATTTTTGAGTTACCTATATGTTGCTTGTTTTGTCTTTGCACTATTAAATTCCACCATCTGATTTGTTCTTGTTTGCTGTGCTTAATGCATTCTGCTGTGTGGTTTACTTTGCTTAATTTTGTTAATATGTTTTTACATTAATCAATATTAAATGACTTGACAGCCCTTATCTACATTTGTGTTTGAACCTCTCTTGGCTGACAATAAGTTGTAATGTTTTACTGTTTCAACATTAAAGTTGTTGGTTAGCACACACACACACACAGCTGCTCCACTCTCAGGGCCTTAACACACTAACATCATCCAACATGACTGTGGAGGTGATGGAGATGCCCTCTGCTGGTGGAGAAATTATAAGACTGCAGTCACAGTACTGAATCCTGATTGGATGACCGCAGATCCTGGTTAAAATGACTGAGAAGCTTTACAATTCTCTATTATTCATATGTTTTAGTCCTTACTTACAGGGAATACGTTTTGGGTAATAAAAAAAACATAAGATTTTCCTTTTTTTTTACCAAATCTTAGAAAAGCAGAGTGTCTAAAGATGATTTGTGTATTAAAGCTTTAGAATTAAAAAGATCTTGACAAAACAATTGAGCAGATGCTTGATGGCTTGAAGATAGCCAGTTGTACATTTCTGCTGTGGTTCAAAATCTGATTTGTTTATCTCCAAATCATAAAAAAAAATGACAATCTGTTGTCTCAATTCTTTTAAATGTATTAACCTAAAAAATCATATTTTCACAACTTAATTATATGTATTACACAATACATGTATTAATTGATTAAAACTAAATTAAAGAGTTTAATAACATCACTTAAAGGTCACCTATTATGCAAAACTTCCCTGTTTTTTATGTCTTTTATATATAAATGTGTCCCCGGTGTGTAAGGAGAGAAACATAAAGTTTCAGAAAATACAACCCTCTCTCATTTCCTCCTTACCCACATCTCTAAAAACGCGGGTACAACGGAGTTGATCCAGATTTGCTGCGTACTTGACGTTAAATTGGAAATGTGTGCTGGCTTTACATTGAACTCCTGGCAACGTCCCAACCTATCGTCCCCATAAACAAGCTGGATGCCAATTGTAGTGTGCAGAAATTAGCCAGATAGAAGACTATTTTAGTTAATTTGATATATTTTCATGTTGTGACCTATTTACTCAAAGTAGAAAATCCAAATATTCATATGAAATAGAAGAAGCACTAAAGTACATTAAATATAAATAGTAATACAATACTGCATGTTGATTTGTCTTCACAGGATCACGTGATATGGAAGCAATATAGAAATCCAAGAGTTTTGTTGAAAAACAGCAATTTTCTTAAAATATTCTAAGAAGAAGCTCTAAAATCTAAGAACACAAATTGTTTTATCGTCAAAGTAATTATATTGGTATGGATTGGGATTAACTGGTTCAGATGACATGTAAACTATTGGAAAAAAAACTGAACCAATCTCTTTTTTGTCAAACCAATTCTGCAACGATAACAAACTGTCTCGCGTTGTTCAAAATTACATTAAGGAGCACGCTTGTACATATTTCACGTTATAGTTTATTAAATGATGGAGAAAGGTGTCCGATAATGGACACAGTTCCACTGGATGACATCACTGGAGTGACAGGGCAGCCGTGTTGGGGGGAGGAAGGGGAGGAGGAGGATCTCTCCACATAAGTTTACTTTGCCCTTTACGGGAGACGAGTTTCTGCCTCCGTAAACCCGCCGAGAGACGAGCACTGACGGGGGAGGAAACTGAGCACGCTGAGAAATCTGCTGCATTCGGGATTATCTGGACGCTTTCTGCTGGTTTGGAGTTTTCTGCGGATTCCCGGTTTTTGCGCGTGCTGCAGAGCGGACCGCGCGGCGCGACTCCAGGCGGCTCTGAAGGAAACCATATCTGGTCAAAGTATTCGTTGCTGTCACCCAGCGGGACTGTCCGGCTATAAATAGCGCTGGAGGAGGTACGGAAATAAATGCAAAAATGATACTGCAGCCTGTAAAACAGTCAAATGCGTGAAGTTCACAATATCTTGGTTAAAATAATGTGCAGGAGAACACCTAAAAGAAAGCTGGGAGTAATCCGGTTCCTCCATGTCTTTGAGTATAAAGGGGGCTCCTCCAGAAACACTGAATAGTTGTTCTTAATGTCACTGCCAGTATTTTCCTACCTGTTGGAGAATATCTTATTGGCTGTTGTAGGCTCCACTCTTGATATAATGGCCCTCAGCAAGTCCTAACCCTAAAGCCCTACATAGATGAGGTCTTTAATGCAGTCCTTATCACATACAAGTGCAACTTGATACAAATAAATCAGTAAAATGTTCTGTTATGGCACATTTGACCCCAGTGATACAATTGGTTAGTGTGTATTAGTGATTGTACATATTCTCAATATAGCTTGCGGTATCTCTTAACGTCTGTAAAAACTTTAGTAAAAGTCACTGCAACAACAACATACTTTTGAGCAAAAGCTTGAGCTAAATTGGTTCATTTTCCAAGGTTTTTGATGATTTAAAAAAAAATACACCATGTATAATCAGGATTACAGTTCTACTCTAGTGAGATGGAACAGTTGGCGGCTGACATGTTGGATGTCAGTTCCTCTGTGACCTAAATGCATCACTGTAGAGTAAATTGAACCCTGTAACCTTTGTTACTTGCTACATTTTGGTTGTCCACTTACTTTCCTTGAGTATAGCCATGCATACTCTTGTGGTTCACTGACGACACAAAACTCAATCTTTAGTCGCCTCACTTTAAGTTTTGAGCTCGCTGTTGCGGAGTATTTAATCAGCATCTTCTCTTGGATATGTATTGTATAATCGCACTAGCCATCTTGAAACGAAACTCCGATCAGTGACACACATAACTTTTTGACCTTTGCAGAAGGCACCAAATAGTCGGTCCTCAGGCCCCTTGTTATAATCTTTATGATATAGGCCTACGACTGGTCCCCAAAGTGGAGACTAACGACACAGCACACATAACCATGGGTTTAGTTTGCTCCATAAAGTGGCAGAATGAGATCATTTCTAAAAACAATGCTCGGTGGATTTCACACACTAATATCAATCAATGATAAGAACTTGAAAAAGAAACCTGTGGTCTACTAATCTATTTTGGTAAGCATATCTATGCATTTCACTTGTACTCACAACTATGTAAGTGGACACCCTTGTTACTGTCACAGCAGAAAACACACACACACACACACACACACACACACACACACACACACACACACACACACGCACACACTCTCTCTACTGTAGCTTATCAAAGCCACAGGCAGGGGAAAGCTGACCAGTTGCCTCTCAGCTGTTTTATGCTGGAAGATTTCAGAGACCATTCTAACAACTGCAATCCTGCGAAAAAAGTTTACATAGACATCCTACAAATGTTGAAACAACACTTGAATTCATAAACAACAGAAGATTGATAGCATGAAGCATGATGTCTTATACATGATTTATCCCTCTAGGAATGTTGTTAGTAGCGGGTTAGTATTCTCAGGTTGACCAGATTAGGACATTTATTCCTCATTATTATCATTGCTTATGACTGGTATCTGTCATTGGAACCTCTTTTATATGGATGAAACTGAAAATTGTTTTCATTATCGATTAATCTGCAAATTATTTTATGTTTTAATCGATTATTTGTTTAGTTTAGACAAATGTCCATCATAGTTTTTAATGAAAATAGTGTTAACTGGACTCAAACATGAAAGCAATATATCTTTTACCTCTCAAACTGAAGAAGTTTTAAGTGGAATACTCACACGACACTTACTGTACATGTGATTGTTTATCAGGACAATGGGAGCTGTTTGAAGACATTAAGCAGGAAGTTGTCCGCTGAATCATCTAAATATCCACTGCAGTGCCCTCAACTCTGTTTTATGTTCAGATTTATTGGCTGAACAAATCTTTGGCCTCTCTATGAGCATGTGAGTTTTTCGGAGATATGTTTTACAACTGAAAAACTTGGAGCAGGGTTTACAGTTAAAATCAAACTGAAATATATACAAATACAATTTCTGGTAGAGCAGGCACTCAGAGCATTTTGTTGCAGGAAAGCTGACTTTTGCAAATCAGGTTTAAAACATGTTTAATCTACATCAATTAAAAAGTTTCACACACATCAAACTTGATGAATGGTTCTGCTGCTATTCTTGGAGACTTGAGGACTGGACAAGTTTAGAGGTCAGGGTTCAAGTAAAGTGTTTATAACTTTATAGGGTACATTCTAACTCAGGTCAAATTTAATTGTCTTTCCTCTCTACCCACTGAATGTCCTCCAATGAAGCAGAAGCTTGTAATAACGTTATAAATACAAGCACGGGTCTGTTTGACATCATCACAGCAGGTCGCCCTCTTCCAGCAGACTTGCAGTGTTATTTGGAATAGAGCCCAGTTCTTCATTTTTGGTTTTGGAAACTTGTCCTGTTGTGGAGCTTAAAGAAAGCAGAACAAAAAAACAGCACGCTTGACTCCACCTGTTAGGAGGTTAGTCAAAACACACTTGCTGTCATACTTAAGATCAAAAAGGAATATCTTCCCTTCTTGAATGGAAGTTCTTTGCAGGTTGAGTTTTTAGGCTCCATCACAACCCTTTTTCTTCATTTGAGATCATTCTCATCCTTTGATGCAGGCTCAGTGTAGTTATTATTAGTGTTGTCATGTGGACATCTATCAGCAGCAGCTCACAAAGCATTTTGAACCCTGACCCATAGTTTTAAGGGACAGTGGCTTAGAGCTGTTACCCACAAATGTTCTGCTGCTGCTCATCTATCATCAGTTATCTGGACTGCAAAGTAGACAATGAGAGAGAAAGAAAACAGATCTTCCATCTGTCCATATTGTTGGCAGAGTAGGAGAGAAAAATAAATGAACTTTTTGGGATAAGATATTTAGTGTATCCTGTGTTGACTTTTTCATTTTTCTGCAGCGAGCTTTGAGAAAAAACAGCACTTCCTGCAGTGATTCATGGCGGAGGGATCAGTGACAGGATATCATTCTGGGAGGACATAGAGCATCTGCGTGCTTATTGAGATTTGGAGTCTTAGAATCTCATAAAAGGGAGTGGGACATTCTTTAGCTGCTGCAGCAAGTCACACTGCCTCTCTCGTGGTTTCCCTTTTCCAAATGAGTAGGCCTAGATGAGGCAAACCGTAGACAATCAACCATTTTTTTATTTCAGATATATTCAAGCCATTAAACTAGAAAGATAGTCTGAGAGCGGATCTCCGCCAAGGCAAAATGCCTTGTCTCACAATGTAAACAACATTGAAAAATAATCCCTTTCTCTTCACATTGATTGTTGAAATGTAATGGATTCTTCTTTTGCCATACAACCATATCTATTTGTTTTGTAATCCTGGTTGAGATTAATAAACCAAAATTCTAGCAATTAATTGATATTGCCAGGTGTTACCTTAAATTACATCATGTACCCTCGTAATTTATGGAAGATTTTAGATTGATGTTATTAAATACAGTCATTGAATATCATTACCACTCTTCTATCACTATGTTAAATACTCTATGAAGCTACAATTAACAGCCAGTTAGCTTAGCTTAGCAACAATTGTGGAAACGGAGGGAAACAGCAAGCCTGGCTCTGACCAAAGGTAACAGAAACCATCAATCAACTCTAAAGCTCATCGATTCAAATGTTTCATCATGTTATGCAAACATAACAATTGGCCATTGTATGGGGGTAGCCAACAGGTGCAGATTCCTGGAAGTTACTGCTCCTAGTCAAGAAATTGTCTGGACAGCGCCAGGCTAGCATTTACAGTTGGTGTGCTAAGTTTAGCTAGTTGTAGAGCCAAGAGAGTGTTATCAAACTATCATCTAACTCTTGTTTTTGCTCCCCAAAATATCAAACTATTGCTTTGAGACCAGTTTGTTTCCTTAAAGAAATCCTGCTAACAAATATGTGACACTAGCTGTCTACTCTGAAAACATAATGCTTGTAGCACATAGCTAACCAAACGCTTTTATGTGCAAATGGAATACTATCGGAAAATTAGATGTAGCTATGCTGTTAGTTACTTTAGGAAAAAGTGAAGAAGCTGAAATAAAAAAACACAGAAAGCTGTGAAATATAATGCTTAATATCTTCCTCCATAAATGACTGAGTGTATCTATTGCTTTTTCATTTTAAGGTCAATTAATCTCTCTACACTCTTCTTCTTCCTCTTCCAGGTCCATCTCAGGAGCGTGACAGGCACTTGGCTGCCTTTGCTGTTATTTTACCCCTGAGCCAGGGGTCATTGAGGTAAGTGCATTCAAGTTTTATTTTAACTCCACATAAAATGACTCTTGCCATAGTAATGTTTTTGTTTGTCAAAAACAGTCAGCTATGCTTGTCTCTCATCTCAAACCCTATGTTATTTGACCATTCATTTGAGGGATTTCGCTGTTGATTTGATCGACAGATTATTTTTCTCAAAGTGTAGGGTCTTGCAGGCTCCTGATCTCCTACATTTGGCCTTTTCCTGTTTGGAGGGGTGATTGAGGTGAGGGAACTATTTGAATACCTCCAAGATCCCTTTGTTTATTTGTATAATATATTTTTTCCCTGGAGGCACTTAATCTTATGTTACAAAGGTTTGGTTTAATTATACCACCTCAAGTTATTTTAGGTACAAGAAATGTAAGTGTACGATCTGTGTTATAAATTATTGTTAAAGCCCACTGTCATTGAAAGAAATGAAAAGTAAGTTGGTTAAAATGTTCTACCCAAACGTTTATTTTATGGTATAAAAACCTTACATTCCTGTCAATAATGTGGCTATTTATTATCATGTTGAATTGAGAGTGGGCCTATCCATGTTTTCAGGTGTCCATCATGTCGGTTATGAAGAAGGAGATGGATAAGTACAGGGACATAGACGAGGACGAGCTGCTGAAGAAACTGTCAGAGGAAGAGCTGCAGCGATTAGAGGATGAATTAGAGGAGCTGGATCCTGATGTAAGTTTATAGTATGAAGTCCATAAAGAGTTTATGTCGCTGTGTTGGTGTCAGTGGAGTGTGAGGTGGTCTTACAGGCTAAACAGAGGCCCCTGACTATGCTGTATATTGCTATAACTAAATAGCTGTGTGATATAATCTGAAATACTGTTTACTGTAATTTTTTCATCCACTCAAACAAGTGCAAAAGATTAATGCTCGTGAAACTATGAGTAATCTTGAATCCGTTACACAGTAATAGTACAGTGGCAGCTAATGCACTTTGCTTTGTATGTAGTGTACGGAAGACCAGCCAATCAAAAACCTATTTACTAGCAGTCAGTTGGCAGTAAGTGTAACTGCACAATGAGGCAGCATGGAGTTAATATTACAAGCAAGAAAAAAAGCCAGACATTGGTGGTTCTAGCTTCTCAGATATGAGGCTCCATCCTTGTACATTGAAGACGTTTAGTTTTGAACTGTTAGTCAGTCATCATAACAAACAATAGAAGATGACAATGTCCCCTTTTGTTGTCCAGAATAGTCATTCACTTTTTTTTGGTGCTATTTCCCTTAAAGAAATATCAATAATAATTTGTACTTATATGTCTGAGGAAGTATGGGGAACAGTGTATGGGGAAACGTATGTGTCTGATTTTGTTATGATGCTTGCTTTGCTCAAGATTACGGTAATAATTGTTGTATTTGATGAATCAACCTCCAGGTTTGTACCCTCAGTGATGTTTCATGGGTGGAGATGGTGACAGCAGCTGTAATAGCTTTGTGATGACTCTCCAACTGCTCATAAAGAGGCTGGATATCCCCTCAATGCCAGGGAATGACTGGAAGGGTATAATGTGCAGAACTCAGTGTGTGTGTGTGTGTGTGTGTGTGTGTGTGTGTGTGTGTGTGTGTGTGTGTGTGTGTGTGTGTGTGTGTGTGTGTGTGTGTGTGTGTGTGTGTGTGTGCGCGCATGTGTGTGTGTGTGCGCGTGTGCGTGTGCGTGTGTGTGTGGGAGCGAGACTGATGCCAGCAGGGAGTGACCGAAGTTCCTTCATGACGTAAACAGAGGAAATAGTCAGAAGCAGTGCGTGCTTACCTTGTTTGTGCCTGTTTATGAGGGTAACCCATTGCACAACAGTGAAGTGCCCACTCTAACCTTCCCAGTACTTCCCATGTCAGTTCCAGTAAGACATTAAAAAAAAAAACAGCATGCTTGCAAACTGTACTGCGGTAGTGAGATTCATTTATTGTCGATGATCTTGAGAATACTTTGTGTTTTTGTGCATACTGTACAGTATTGTCTTTCAATGACCCATTCCAACTTGGAATGGGTCATACAGTACTGTTTACTTTTCTAAGACATGACATACAGTACTGTTTACTTTTCTAAGACATGACATACAGTACTGTCACTTTATAACTAAAGACTTGTTGTGACATCTTTGAATTAAAGCTCTTACATTTAAATCTGGGAAAGTTTAAATAAAATGTATCTAGATTACTGGTAAAAGCTTGGAGACAGGTAAAAAAAAAAGGACACATAGTAGTAAAGTAAGTGACAGGAGAGAAAGACAAAGTCTCATGCTGGTAAAAATAAAATGCTCCAAGTGTGCCTGTTATCTAAGGCTGATACAACGTGTGACATTAAGAGCTTGGCAGTGACGATGTGATATACTCCTGGCTTTACTATAAATACTGCTTTAAGTCATGTGAACACTTACCGACCACTACTGGAAAGACCACATTTGAAAAACTGACTTTAAAAGAGTACATTTAAACCCAAGTTATCATGTAACTAGTCTGACACTGGCACTTGTTTGGTTTGTTTTTGTAAATTGTTTGCTGGCCTTGAGTCAAAGCGTTTAAGAGAGACACAGTCATGAGGAGAGAGCGCTGAGAGGAAAGATAAGATATGAAGCTATAAGTAGCATTCGTAAGAGCTTGGTTTGAATGCTGCTATGGGTTGAGCATAACGTAGGGACCAGTAATGCTCTTGGAAATCTCTGGGTCCTGTTTTAGGCTGGAGTTGTAGTTAGGGACTGATGTGGGAGTTAAATTAAACAGAGCTCAGTCGATATCACTTTGCTCTAATACTGTAATACTTGTGTAACATGTTTTCAAATGTGATGCAAAAATGACCATATTACCGTTGGGCTTAATTTTGGTAGTGTTTTTTGTAGTAGAGTATTCTGCCACTGGGATTTGTTTGCTTCTTTTAAATGTAAACAAATACATTACATTACTAGTGTTATTTGCATTTCATGGTTTATTTTTTTAATTTAGGGGGTTAAAGGTATTGTGTATTCTTATTTCCAAAGGCAAAATCTAGAAGAATTAACCGTTTTTCATTTAAAAAAAGACTGAAGTTGAATATTAACTACCGTACACCTTAATCACCACATGTATAAAGTATTTGTTCTTCGTCTCTAAATGTGTAGTTGTTTCTCCTTCTTCGGCCCTGATGCAAGATACTACAGCACTTAACCGCTATGATAGGAAGAAAGAAATTAGATACAATCAGTATCACTCCTTAACTGATGTAAACTCTTGTTTGTCTAGAATGCGTTGTTGCCTGCTGGGATGCGGCAGAAGGACCAGACCAAGAAAAATCCGACTGGGACATTTCAGAGAGATAACCTGCTAGCCCATCTGGAGAAACAGGCCAAAGAGGATCCTGAGCAAGAAGACCTGGTGCCTTTCACAGGGGAGAAGAGAGGTACAATCTGGGTTTCTCATCATTTTGGGATGTGACGGAGCCGCTTTGAGGCCATAGTAGTTGCACTCAAAAAAGAGTAAACCGCTTTGGCCATTTCATACGTTGAAATGTTTAAAGAGGCCCGATTATGCTTTTTTGGGTTTTCCCTTTTCCTATGGTGTGTTATATGTTTTTGGGTGCCCGATTGGACTCCTGTTTTTACTTCCATAACATAGTGACATCTCTATTGGCTAGCGCTTTAACACATTGTACGTGATAGGGGACGGGACATCTCAAGGCAGTTGACCAATCACAACAGAGCCGGCCAGCTAACCAATCAGAGCACACTGGAATCTGGTTTCAGACAGAGGGTGAAAAGAGCAGTATATGCAAGCACTTTTTGTTAACATTAAAGCATGTAAACATGTCATCGTACAGGCACAAAATACAATGATGAAACTTGAAAATGAGCATAATGCGGCCCCTTTAATCTACTTGGGTCTTTGGACCGCAGACAAAGTTTAAGTTCCTTAAAAAGCTCTGGCTCTACTTATCAGGTGGTTCTGTCTGGGTGTTGCCTTAATGCACTTGTATTCTTAAAAGACTTGTCCCACACACTGACCTCCTTTTCCCCTCTCTCTCCAAGTGAGGTTCTTACCCTCGTTACCTCTGCCCGTCCTACCACCTGTCCTCTGGACCCTATCCCCTCAAACCTCCTTCAGACTATCGCTCCTGATATTCTACCGTTTCTCACCCATTTCATCAACACTTCTCTAACTTCTAGTCACTTTCCAAACAGTCTCAAGGAGGCAAAAGTAAACCCTCTCCTAAAGAACCCACTCTCAACCCGTCTTGATGTTATAAACTACAGGCCTGTCTCTTCTCTCCGTTCCTGTCTAAAACCACTTGAAACGCGCTGTTCTTTAAAACAACTCTCCTAGTTTATCTCCATCAGAACAACCCTTCTGGAGTATCCGCACCAGTCTGGTTTCAAGGCAGGTCACTCAACAGAAACTATGCCTCTCCTTGCTGTGCTCTGAGGAACTGCACACGGCTAAAGCAGCTTCCTCTCCTCTGTCATCATCCTTCTGGACCTGTCTGCTGCATTCGGACACGTGTGAACCATCAGATCCTCCCTTCGCACTCTCCAAGAACTTGGAGTTTCAGGCACTGCACTTTCCCTCCTACCTCAATACCTCAAAGAGACGCACCTACAGTCAGGTACTGTGGAGAGGGTCCGAGTCCGACCCTTGTCAATTAACCTACCAAGGGTCCCTCAGGGCTCTGTTCTTGGTCCTCTCTCTTTCTCCTTGGAACCACAAACTCCTCGCTGTCATAGCCTGCATGTTTCATACCACTGCTAATGCGACGACACCCAACTAAATTCTGTCCTTTCCCCGCTCAGAGACCCAGGTCGTCGCACGCATCTCTGCTTGCTTAGCAGATATCTCTCGGTGGATGTCTGCTCATCACCTCAAGCTCAACCTTGACAAGACTGAACTGCTTTTCCTTCCGGGAAAGAATGTCCCCACTTCTGACCTAACAATCAACATCGGCACCCTCTGTTGTTTCCCCGACTCAGACTGCAAGGAATCTGCAGTATGGTGGGTCCTAGATAACAAACTGTCCTTACTGCAAACATTGCTGCACAACCCGCTGCTGCAGATACCCACGCTTTACAACCATCAGGCGGATTTACGTCCCCAGCTGGACCCAGAAATACAGCGCAGGCTTGTCCAGGCTCTCGTCTCTCCACGCCACTACAATGCAACCCCTCCTGGTCTGGTCTACCTGATGTGCGCATCCGACCTCTGCACTCATCCAGAATGCAGCGGCTCGTCTGGTCTTCATGACTTCCAAATATCTCCCACACCACGCCGCATCCTCCGCATCACTTCACTGGCTTCCATGGTAACTGCTAGAATCCACTTCAAGACACTGTACTTGCACCATGCTGCGAATGGATCTGGCCCTTTTCCTACATCCAGGACATGTTAAACTGTACAACCACAGCACTCCGCTCTTTGCATCAAGGCCAAACAGCTCGCATGCACCCGCACTGCGAGGGGGACCCAATTTCCCATCAGTCAAAAATCACGTGGGTCTTGCTATCGCGGCTCCAGAATGTGTGGTATGAGCTCCCCCATTGAAATCAGACGCAGAAAGCTGCAGATCTTCTCGGCGCAGACTGAAAACTCATCTCTTTCGACTCCAACTTCGAACGCAATAGATTACTAAAAAAGACTTATATCCTAATAGAAGGCATGGCTTATCTAAAGCCCAGTTTGAAGGTTAGCACCTGAAATGTTGGCTCTATGAAACCTGATGCATATATGATTCTGTTTTTCTTCAAGGTTGGTATACTTCCCGGGTCGAATGTTACTTTTGTAAGTCGACCTGTCTGGATTAAAGCGTCAGCTAAATGCAATGTAATGTAATGAATAACTGTAAGACAAGTAACGGTTCTTTCACAGACCAGCTGTACCTGAATCAGTTAAACGATATTAATGGAGTCAATGGTCTTCATGTGGACCACCAGTGAAAAAATAAGCAGATTGGGTACACGCAGTTTTCTGCAAACTGTGTAAACAGTATATCATTATTAACACTTCTCGTCTTTTTCTCACCATCTGCTGAGACCAGGCCTACTACAGGTTGCACCAAAGCTGGAGCTTGAAACTGGATGTTACTCGTACACAACTCTTAAAGTGTGTTCACCAACCTGGATGGGTGCAAGTCGGTATTAATTAGGGGTCCAGGGAGGACTTGGGAGCATTTGTCAGTTAGCTTGCTAAGCCGCTCTGGTTAACAATCTCGGCCAAGTGCTCACTGTGGGGGTCAAAAACCATACCTGGCTTGAAATCGAGGAGCTGACCTACACATCTGACCTGTCCAGCATTACAGTCAGCCTAGTGGTCAAGGAGGGTGTGTGATGGAGGGATACTCATTAAAGTAAGGGTTAGATTTCATATTAAAAATCAGTATGTTCCCCGAAGACTATATCTAGTTTTTTTCTGGTTTGATTTGTCTCAGTCTTGAAAGTGTGGTAGCTAGAATCATATGAGGATATCATATGCATATGGAACGAAATGTAAAGTGGTTCATAGTAGTGCTTGTATTCGGATTAAAACCATCCATCAAGACTGTTGCAGGGAAAGCCTTTGTGCCGAAGAAAGATGGTGGACCCCATCATGGAGAATGTGACTCTTGGAGACCGAAGCTGGAAGAGCATGCGCGG
>NW_011364450.1:233341-239753 GCF_000735185.1 Notothenia coriiceps | reverse complement strand
CACTTTACGGGCCGAAGAAACATTTCTATTAAAGAAAGAATTATACATTTCTGTCTTTTTATGCCTTTAATAGCTACTAACTTGAATTTGTATTCAAATGAATTAATCAATAATTGTTTACATTTTATTGTAATGTAGAGACAAGGCTTTTAGTGGCAATCATGTATTGTGCTACAATTATATGTAAAAAAAAAAAGAATACAAAAAAAAAGTCTAAATATGATATTTGGCCTCAAATCTTCTGAGGCCTGGCACCCCCCTGCGACCTTTGGCGCCCCGCCCCCCAGGTTGGGAACCACTGGTGTATAGGGTGTAGGGGGCGGTTTGGGATTGGGCCTCCCTCAGGGACTTATTCCGGTGTGAACGCGATCTGCTCTTTAGTTCCGGGAACTAAAGAGTTCCGATGAACTAAGTACTGGGAACTAAGTACTGCAAGGACTTGGTGTGAAAGCGCCTATTGATTGTTATTCATATAACTGATCTGTTTAATGTGCTAAAGTGCAGGTGTCTGATTAGTTTTCATCTTCCCTCACTTAACGGTGGCCTCAACTTCCCCCTCATTCATTTACTTTTCCTGAACCAAATCTTCTTCATTTCCTCCAGCGCTCCTTTCATCTTCCCTTCACCCCTCCCCCTCATCCCTCCACCTCCTCCTCCATCTCTGCTGGATATCTCTGTTTCACCACCCAGGGTATCTGTAGACTGCACACCATGTTTGCATGGAGCGATTCTGCACCCTTTGCCATGTCGATGCTGCATGTAAAAAAATTAAGATGTTTGAAAAAACGTCATGTCTCTGCAGTAAAGCATACAGAGGTCACGTTTACCATTGGATTTTAAGAACTCTCTTTCTAAAACACTATATTTTAAGTATTGACAAATAATTTATTTCAGTAAATCACAATATGCTTTGATATTTAAGTAGCAGTAGAAGGCAATCACATTGAGGTTGAAAGATAATACATCTGTCTGTGAGAGGAATACATGACATGTACACAAATGTTTCCGTCTCTACTTCCTGCTTGACAGAATTTTATCATCAAAAATGCTGCAGGAATATTTTGGGAGCACAACGAGTCCCTGGACTTGCTGAAGGTAACATAACCAACTGTTACAGCAAGCAGTTTGGTAGCTTGTGTTCCCTGACTGTGTATGTCTTTGCAAAGTGTTCTGTTCTCATGCTGTCAGCCTCTCTGATAAAGGTTATAAATCTCTCTTTATCTTGTATTCTATATAGCAACCTCCTAGGAGCACAAAAAAGATATTTTGGTTGTGTGCTGCGGAGACCAAAACTCGTACATGTTACCATTTACCTGAAAGCATATGTCATTAAAATGTTTAATCAGTGTCAGGTTTGACTTGCTTGTGTTTCCTAAAGTGATGTGTCAGCATGTTGGTCTTCTGTATGGCTGTAACTAGACAACCATTAAATCTATAAAATATTCAGCAGTCATCTCTTTCCGTCTCCGATTCTCCCCTCACGCTTTTTTACTTTCCATCCTCACTCTGTCTTCTTACTGTCTTCCAGCCATCCTGGGTATGCACACCCTGATGAGTAACCAGCAGTACTATGAAGCCCTGGCCAGCAGCAACATAGTCAACAAGCAAGGCCTCAACAGTACGTAAAAACACACACTCTCCCACGTATGTACTTGCACTTTTTAGTCAGATTTGACTGAGTCTTTTGAATGTTTAAAACTGAAAGCTGTATGAGCAGTCTTCACTTGGTTCCATTCTAAGTGCATTTGGTGCACAGCATGAGTAAAAGTATCCTAAAATAAAGATAATCACTCAACTATTTGGAAGAGAGAAATCACCTCATTCAAGAAAAATGCAAAGTGCAATGATCTCATGCTGGCAGAAAGTTTATTTAACCTAAGATGATCAGCACTGACTTTTTTTGTTGCACTCCACACATGTTAACATTTAACTACACAGCCTAAACTAGAAGTAAGGTGTTCAGTAGATATAAAAGTGTCTACAGACTCTCATACATTGTTCTATAGCTCCTCCAGGAATAACTGATGATTCATCTGTTTACCCTTAATCTAGCACTGGTAGTGTAAACTCTCTGATACGACACACACACAGACACACACATCACATGTTAATGAGCCTGTGTTTATATTGCATGGCGGCTCATCCTATAGCTTCTGCTCCAGCTCTAAACAGAGACAGAGGCCGAGCACCTCACTTCCAAATATGACCGGCTCTGATAAAAGAGCCAGCTACGAACTCGGATTCGCCTGCAGAATTTCGCGCTTGGCAAAACACAGGAAGTAAAAAATGATTTTTGAACAATGATTTGTTATTATGTTATAGTTTGAGACTTTTATAACATAAAAACAGTTGTATTTCAAAAATAAATGTTGCCCTTTGTGATACTACATTAAGGGAATGCTGTAAATGTGCTTGTTAAGTAAGGCAAGGCAAGGCAAGTTTATTTATATAGCACCTTTCAACACAAGGCAATTCAAAGTGCTTTACAAAAAATGAAAGACATTAAGAAAATGGCATTTAAAATCAGTCATTAAAAAGAAAAGATAATAAAATAAACATAAGTAAATGGAATTTAGTATCCCAATATTGTTATTATCAACCTACTTTTCTTACTGTAGACTTACAGAAATTACATACCGACAGAAACATTGTTTCACGCCAATTACTTACTAAAATAACTTTATTTACTCATTGTAGATGAAATAAAACACACTTCCAATGCACCAGAAAGAAAAACAATACTTTTGCTAGGAGTCACTGGCAGGCACTGTTCTCTGCTCCTGTGGTAGTAAAGGTTTGAATGTACTACTGCTGTGGCAAAGTGGCTGTTGACATGTCTGTACTGTGAAAACCATTGGCCTGGAAAGTGGGATAAAGCTGACAAATCTATGCATGCTGTGTTTAAAATGATCAGCATTAGCCTGAGTGCAGTTAAACAGGGTCTCTCTGGACATGGCAGGCTAACATGCTTTGTTTGGCCATTGCTTTAAGCAGATGATAAGTTACCAACATCAGATAAAACTTCTAACATTGTTCGGTGAAGTCTGGCAATCTTTAACTCTTTATGAGTGAAGTGTAGAAAGGGCGTCAAACATGTTTAAATATGCGTTGTTCCCACAGTCAGACTGGTTTGATCCACAGCTGTGTGTCCTGTGTTGTAGGTGTGATCCAGTGCGCCCAGTACAAAGCAGTCCCAGATGAAGAGCCCAACTCCACTGACGTAGAAGAGACCCTGTTGAGGATGAAGAGGAACGACCCCGACCTGGTGGAGGTGAACCTCAACAACATCAAGGTGTGTCTGGAGCTTCTACTTGAACCATCATTCCTTAAAGATGAAAAATCTTCCGAAATATATTTGTCTCTCTTATTTAAAGTTATCTGTCCCTGACTATTTGTTTTTTATTTTTCTAGTACCTTCTTCTACATAAAACTAAACTCTGTGACACAAAAAGCACAAACAAACTAAACATTGGTGCACAACATTCATTTTCAATTTCCACCTATAAAAATATACTTTTTAAGTAAAACACTTAATATTGAGTGTAACATATAGCATTTACTGTAATGTTTATCTGTACCCAGAATATCCCCATCAAGACTCTGAAGGCGTACGCTGATGCTCTGATAGAGAACTCTGTGGTGGAGAGGTTTAGTATTGTGGGAACCAGGAGCAACGACCCTGTAGCATTTGTAAGTCACAACTGTTACATTTTACACAAAATGCTAACCAGAATGCCTTCAACCTGTTTCTTTCTTTGCATATAAGATAAAAACAGTACAACAAAAACAATTATATGTGATCTTTATAATAACTCCTTCTGCATGTCATCCCTCTGCCTCTTTTCTCTTGTTTCTTTTACTATTTAATTAGACATTTGCTTAAAACAGACTTTAGGTTATGGTTATGAGGTTGGAAAAAAAATGTTGCATAGAAATGAATAAAGTCATGTACAGTGTGTGCTGTGTGTGTGTCCTCAGGCCCTGGCAGAGATGTTGAAGGTGAACACGACGCTGAAGAGCCTGAATGTGGAGTCTAACTTCATCACAGGGACCGGCATAGTGTCCCTCATAGAATCACTGCAGAACAACACCACACTACAGGAGCTCAAGATAGACAACCAGGTACCAACACACACACACACACACACACACACACACACACACACACACACACACACACACACACACACACACACACACACACACACACTTAAACACACACACTTAAACACACACACACACACTTAAACACAAAACCCACTTGCATATATAGATGTAGATTTATACAAACGTATAATGCATACAACTGAGATGGTATGTGTGTATTAAGTAGTGTATACAGGCCTCCAGTATAATGCACCCAGATTATATTGTCATGATATACTGCATAGTTCAACATTACTCATTAGTTCATTATCCGTGTTGCTTTTGCCAATTTTTCTCCTTGGCGTTGACATAACAGCAGTTATTTTATTTATTGAAGTCTATTCACAGTACCTTTTTTGTCCAGTTTTAATGCTCCAGCTTTCCCCCTTTGTTTACAAACTCCAGAGCCAGCCGCTAGGCAACAAGGTGGAGATGGAGATAGCCCGCATGCTGGAGAAAAACACCACGCTGTTGAAGTTTGGATATCATTGCACCCAGCAGGGTCCGCGCCTCCGAGGCTCCAACGCCATGATGAACAACAATGACCTGGGTGGGTTACACACACACACACACACACACACACACACACACACACACACACACACACACAGTTAGTCTCAGTACATTAACTCTGCAGGAAAACACACACACACCCTCCTCTGTCTTGTGGAACGCTGAGGCAGCAAAAACAGAAAACGTACGGTGTGTTTTTTCTAATAATACGATCTATTATTCATCAGAGCGGAGACTTATTCACACACTGAAGTGATTTCACTACTTTGTCCGGTCTCATCTGTTTTTGGCCTCGTCGCTGTAAAAGGAGAGCCATGCATCTCATTATTTGGTGATTTCAAACTGAAAGGATTAGACGTCTTTTGTGGAAACCTGTTGCTACTGGTGACAAAAGTCAGTGAGGTTTAATGTTACAGCAAACACTGGTGCAGCAGGAGAGGTTTGGTGAGTTCATAGAGATGTGATACAGAGCAAACAGTGATGCTGTTGGTGATGGTATAGATAAAGTGGAAAAGCATGGACCTCAACCAAGGCTCTCTCTCGCATTATAATACATTCATTATAATTCAGACTAATTCAAAACTGTAGCATTTTTAATAAACTAGGGTGCACGATAATTATCGGTCCGATATTAGGAATTAGGACGTCATCCCGATAAACCCGATAAAAGTATTAATAGCCCCGATAATATACAATATATTTTTTGGATTAAAAAAGAAAAAGATACTGCGGTGTGGGTGGATTGGGATGAGGGGCCGCTTGTTTTTCACAAATCCAGCGCTCCCTAACTCATGCCTGGCTGTGCGGTAATGGGTGTGCGGCCGTGAAGCCAGGACAGTAAACAAACATGTTGTCGGTAGTATGGGACTATTCAAAAGTTTCAGAGTTAGATAGTTCGCTATTTGTATTAACAAATGCAATGCAGAAGTTCCACGAGGAGGGAAAAAGGCAACAGGTACATTTAATATATATATATATTATTATTATCGGTTATCGGTATCGGTCTGAGAAGCAGGAAGATTATCGGTATCGGTTTCAAAAACCAATATCGTAGCATCCCTATAATAAAACACATTTTAATCTATTTGATATGGTTATTATTTAACTTGACTTCTACTTGATATTGTTTTCTTAACATGAAATAAATACCGTCTCAAAGATAAAAATTGTTAATCTCATCAAAGTCATTTTAGTGATGGTTTCTCATAAAAAGCGACAACCAGTATATATTTTAATTCTGCTGGGTTAAAAAACACATTATTCATTTTATGCTCGTCATAAGTCATACCTAACGTGGCTCGAGGTTTCCTTATCACCTGTAAAAAGCATGACCAAACCCGCATGACTTTCTTTTCTTTATAATTGGGTAATGGGAGTTATTGAACCCATTTTCCCCACCACCTTTTCCACCATCCCCTCCATGTGTGTGTGACAGGATAACGTGCCAACAGTGGTTGTTCTAACTAATTATAATCACTTAAAATTCTATTTCTAATTTTTAACCAGGTGTGTGTGAGGTAAGAACAAAGCAACATATCCCCCATCGATGAAAACTAAGAACACCGTACACATGGTCTCAAGTAGGGCTGCAAGATTTGGGAACTTCCTCTGGAGGAACTTTGGGATTATTGCATTTCTGGAACATTAAGCCATGCACTAAAAACCTAGATAACTACAGGACAGGGAAACCCAAGAAAAGCACGATATGGCTCTTTAACAAGAATGGAGGATAAAGATTTGTAAGCCAGTATAT
>NW_011364450.1:222609-233296 GCF_000735185.1 Notothenia coriiceps | reverse complement strand
CCTCCTCACCTTCTACCTCAAAGACCGCACCTAGCAGGGTACCTTGGAGAGGGTCCGGTCCGACCCTTGTGCAATTAACTACAGGTTGGGGGGTCCCTCCGGGCTTCTTGTCTCGGTCCCCTCCTCTTCTTCCTTTGAACACAACTGCTCGCGAGATCTGTCATTGCCCGCATGGTTTTTCCATTACCACGGCTTATGCTGACGACACCCAACTAATTCTGTCCTTTCCCCGCTCAGAGACCCAGGTTCGTCGCACGCGCATCCTCTGCTTGCTTTAGCGATATCTCTCGGTGGTGTTCTGGCTCATCAGCCTCAAGCTCAACTTGAAAAGACTGAAACTGCTTTTCCTTCCGGGAAAAGATGGGTCCCACTCCTTGACCTAACAATCAACATCGGCACCTCTGTTGTTTCCCCGACTCAGACTGCAAGGAATCTGGGTGTGGTCCTAGATAACAAACTGTCCTTCACTGCAAACATTGCTGCTACAAACCCCGCTGCTGCAGATACACGCTTTACAACATCAGGAGGGATACGGTCCCCAGGTGACCCAGAAATCAGCGCAGGTTCTGGTCCAGGCTCTCGTCATCTCACGCCTAGACTACTGCAACTCCCTCCTGGCTGGTCTACCTGCATGTGCCATCCGACCTCTGCAGCTCATCCAGAATGCAGCGGCTCGTCTGGTCTTTCAACCTTCCTAAATTCTCCCACACCACGCCGCTCCTCCGCTCACTTCACTGGCTTCCGGTAACTGCTAGAATCCACTTCAAGACACTGGTACTTGCGTACCATGCTGCGAATGGATCTGGCCCTTCCTACATCCAGGACATGGTTAAACTGTACACCCCAGCACTCCGCTCTGCATCGGCCAAACAGCTCGCTGCACCCGCACTGCGAGGGGGACCCAAGTTCCCATCAGCAAAAACACGTGGGTTTGCTATCCTGGCTCCAGAATGGTGGTATGAGCTCCCCATTGAAATCAGGACAGCAGAAAGCTTGCACATCTTCCGGCGCAGACTGAAAACTCATCTCTTTCGACTCCACTTCGAGCGATAGAATTACTAACAAAGCACTTATATCCTAATAAAGGGCTGGCTTATCTAAAGCCAGTTGAGTAGCACTTGAAATGTTTGGCTCTATGAAACCTGATGCACTTATATGATTCTGTTTTCTTCAAGGTTGTATCTTCCCGGTCGAATGTACTTATTGTAAGTCGCTTTGGATAAAAGCGTCAGCTAAATGCAATGTAATGTAATGTAACTTGTAAGACAATAACGTTTTTCACAGACCAGCTGTACTGAATCAGTAAAGATATATGGAGTCAAGGTCTTCATGTGGAACACCCAGTGAGCAAACAAGCAGAGGGAGACCACAGCAGTTTCTGCAAACTGTTTAGAACAGTTATCCATTTTAACCTCTCGTCTTTTTCTCACCATCTGCTGAGACCAGGACCACTACAGGTTGCACCAAAGCTGGACTTGAAACTGGTGTTACCTGTCACACACTTTAAACAGTGTGTTCACCAACCTGGATGGGTGCAGTGGTATTATTAGGGTCCAGGGAGGACTTGGGGGATTTTCAGTTAGGCTGCTAAGCGCTCTGGTTAACATCTCGCCAAAGTGCTCATGTGGGGGTCAAAACATACCTGGCTGAAACTCGAGGAGCTGACCACACAGCTGACCTGTCAGCAACAGCAGCCTGTGGTCAGGGGTGATGTGATGGAGGGATACTCATTAAAGTAAGGGTTAGATTCATATTAAATCAGTATGTTCCCCGAAGACTATATCTAGTTTTTTTCTTTGGTTTGATTTGGTCTTCAGTCTTTGAATGTGGTAGCTAGATCATATGAGATATCATATCATATGGGATAAATGTAGTGGTAGTAGTAGTGCTTGTATTCGGATTAAAACCATCCATCATGTTGCAGGGAAAGCCTTTGTGCCGAAGAAGATGGTGGACCCCATCATGGAGAATGTGACTCTGGAGCCGGAGCTGGAAGAAGCCCTGGCGAGTGCTTCTGATGCTGAACTCTGTGATATCGCAGGTATCCTAAACACATCCACTCACATCTCATCACAGCAACATGTATTAAATATCCATAGTTCTTATCGTTTGAACTTTTCTCTCATTTATACTCGCTTATACACAATGGTTTTTGTGTTTCTTCTATACAAAGCTGTTCTTTATCTTCTTTTTGGCAAGACCTTTAGAACAATTACCAGAGTCCCCATGGTGAAGGCAATTTAAAACATGCCTACAAAAGTGATAAATGAATGGAAACATTGGGAGAATATATTTTCATAATTTGCAGTTCTTCATCAGAATTTCACGGGTTTATAATAGTGAAAAAATACAGATAAACCTTTCCTTTAATAACTAATAACTAACATAACATCTAAAATCAACACCCACATTTATACAAACATAATCTGAATAGGCGCTTTCACACCGGAGTACTTTTCCCCATACTTTTCCCTTTTAGTTCCGATAGTTCCTGGGATTTTGCGTTCACACCATAGAATGTATATACGGTTCACACTAGAACTTAGTTCATGAGAACTTTCCCCCCCTTTTTAGTCCCTGCTAGAGAGCAGGTACTTTCCTGGGAGAAAAAGGTTCCCATTTCTGTTTGGCTGGGCGAATTGCAAACCACGCCCCGTAAAACTCAAAAAAGTGTTTGTTTGTGAAGCCGCCATTTTATTTGCTCGCATTAGCATTATTAGCATTATCCCAGCGCACCAACGGAGAGAGACTAACTTATGGCAACACAAAAGAAAACATGGGAGCGGTGGAGTGATGAGGAGGTGTCGGCGCTTCTGGCGATTTACTCGGAAAGAGAAGCCAGTGCCCAACTCGTTCACATCCATGAAGAAAACAGAGCCTGAAAGAGGAGCAAATGAGACACGGATGGATTAAGCCTGCAAGCTTGACCAAAAGAGGAAAATTAGCTCAACTAAAGCAGAAGAAGTGTGCAAGAGAGCCATATTCATAAAGAAAGAGCATTAATTAAGCTGAAAGAAAAGAGAGAAAGGAAAGGGAAGGTCTGCGTGTATTTAGAAACTAAAAAACAGCATTGACAATGATTGAAAGAGCAAAAAGAAGGAGAGAAAGCCTTTATAAATGATGCACCACGTTGGATATATGCAACTGATCGATGGCTTTAAGACGCAGGTAAATACTTAAAGAGAAGAACAAGTAGAATCCAAAGGAAATGAAAGAGAGAAAAATGGCACCTGCTTGTAGAATACAGATACTAATAGATTGTTTTCTGAATAAGATGTCAGCATACAGGATGCAAAGAAGATCTGTGTTCATCCATGGGCTTGCTGGGATGTTCACTATAAAGCCCTGTTTGCATTGGAGCAGCGTTATTTGAGGATTTCATGTAAGTCATGATTTATCCCCTAATCTCTGCAAAAGGTCAGGGCTCTCCTCCTATGAATCATCCTGATGAAGAGGCTGGAAATGTCACAATTTGTTCTCCTGGAATCAAAGAGCAAAGGAAATAATGGATAAATGGATATGTGAAGTTTAATCAAACAAGACAGAGTATATTTGCACACGGTGTCTATATTAAACAATGCTATTTGCACCCGGGTGTCTATAGCCACTTTAAAAACGCCTTTTTAATAGTTACATTAGAATATAATTGATTTACATTCTATATTGCCACATACACAAACCTTTTCAAATATACAAACCTTTGCATCACTTTGAGAAATACATTTGTAACTATACCTGTTCCTTGGAATCGTGTGAAAAGAAACTATAATCATACCATAAAGATAATGATTATTTGCATCAATATTGAAAACACGGTTATTTATTATGATTACTCGTTGGTGACAAAATAATGTGAATGCACTAACACGTTGAAATGTCACATTCACATGTTGTGCTACAGTCCTACAAATTAGGGAGGCACAAGCCTGTTCAGCTTTGAAGAAACGATGTGAAGATGGGATTTTTGAAATGCTTGTAAGTCAGAAAGATTGAGGAGAGGCCAAGAGCTTCGAAATATCTTTCCAAATGCCGAACATAGTTTGAAAGCTTTGAGAAAAAGATTGTCTGTCGGGAAGAGACGATTTCAAGGACCTTTTCTTTAGTTGCAGGCTGAATATGCACAACCTCAGTACATGCACTCTATAAGGTGATTAATGAAAGAACGATAAACAGAAAAAAGTGTCAAAGACTGAGATATGCAGAGATGAAAAGACTACAGCTCTGATCTTGACACCAGTCACAGGCGGCCAGCTTCATCCATTCATCGTGTAGAGAGTCATTATTTGGTCAAGAAATTATTACTTTTTTTAAATCTCCAGATAAATGACTTTTAGATTCTCAATGTTGTATGAATTCTGGTGTCCTGTTTGATTACCAACGTCAACAACAAGTTATTGACAGCACCACAGCTCAGATGGCACATAGCAAGGGCAGCCAAGGCTCATGGGTATTGTAGTATTTAGAGCCACCTGCCATGCCACATTTGGGGGAAATTAACTGTCAACATCTATTAATGCATACATGGGAAAACCATTTCTACAAAAGCTGCTCCTCACTTCTCATAAGATAAAGATGCATTTAAAGGGACTCTAGTATGCTAATTTCTCCATTTCATAATTGCATATTTTGCCACACATGTTTCCATGCTTCAATGTTCAAAAAGGTTTTTTTTTCATACTAGAGATGTCCCGCCCTTTAGCCTATAGCCAATAGAAGTTCAAGTGTTACGGAATGATGTCACTATGACTGCAATGGAGGCGGGGNNNGGGGGGGGGGGGGGGAGTGTGTGGGAGAGGAACTCCATCCAGAGGGAACTTTGGGGTTTAAGCTTTTGAAGACCATTTACATGCACTAAAAACGATATAACACACTGTAGGAAAGAGAAAAAACCCAAATAGCATAGAGTGTACTTCTAAAAACTAACCGTGTCTCTATGAGTCATTCATCTTTGGGAAAGTGTCACAAATGTTTTTATTTCTCCATTAGCACTGACAGCTGCACCTAGCATTGCAAGCACAGTGAAAGTAATCTCGATGTTGGATGTTTTTTTGGCTTTGCACTTTACATTTCCACCTTTGACAACTTGTACAAGTAATGCAAATGATTTTGTTGGAAGTGGGAGTGACATTTGTGCAGTAAGAATCAACTGATGGCACGATAGACGTATAGTTTCAAAGTTTAAACAAGTCCTGTAAAGGTTTGCCCTGGGGCATTCTGCGGAATATAGGAAATCACTAACTGAATTAAAAGTTTAGGGAAGGAGAAGGAAATAAATCAAACTGCACTACAGGATCTTGTGTTTGAGCGTTGATATATAACAAAGGATATTGTCTTTGAAGTGTGTGCTTAATGTGCTTTAAAGCCATCTTATAGTGTCTCCTGTCTCCTAGACAAAGAATGAAAACAAATGACTTATTATGCAGCTGACATGGGGATCTTATCACACTTTTTCACCCAATAACATGATGAGTTTACTTACAACAATCCCCACAGTTATAACACATCACTGGAATATAATTATCCCTCTTATTGGTGCAGGATAAATTGATAAAGCAACAAGAGAGCCGTCCTGCGTCAGCGAGGCCGTGTGAAAACGAGCTGCACAGAGAAAAGAAAGTACATTGTGTAATATCACCCCATATGATTCATGTAGTATTTCTGTCAGGCTCTTGGCGTGATGCATCAAGTCCTCTGCTTTATATTCTGCAGAAAGAGTCAATCTCATTTCCAATCCTCAGCCTTGAAGGAGGAGAGGCCTTGCAAGGGAACTGAACAGCATGTAGACGTTTTGTTTTTTTAAATCTTCAGATATACAAAAACATGTATTGTCAGCCCCAGATACGCAGCATAGGCATCATTCCATTCCATTAAGACGTGCATTTATCAGGAGGTGAATATTGACAGCTTGGAAGCTATTCTTAACATTCCTGCCACAGGAATAAAAAATCCGTCATCCAGACATTGTTTCCAGGAAATTAATGGCAAATGTTATTGAGCTACGAAATATCTATTATGTTAATGGTGCTTTGTTTTCAGTGTCCTGTCTTTAGTGTTTTATTGATTGTGTGCGTTGCTTTTAGATCTGCTTGTCGTGCGGGCCACATCCCAATGAGCTGCTTAACCATTTGGAATTTAACATCTCAGAGGGAACAATGGGACACATATCACTAATATTTTCAGGGGGTATCATGTCTCAAAGTTGTCACACCTCCACACAAGATGTCCATCGTCGTAGAGAAGGAGGAGGAGGAAGAGGAAGCTGCACTCTTCCTCGTTTTTGATAGTGCTGAGCCGAGGAGCAGATGGCGCGAGAGATTGGAAACATCGTCTGGAGTCGGACAACCCAGGGCTAATGGCAAGCTGTGCTGGCAATGTGTGAGAGTGTTTGAGAGTGTGTGAGGGCTTCGAATTGTCCTACTGTGCATAGCTGGCTTGCAAAAGTTCATTACTTTATGTGTGTGCACATGTGTGAAGTTCAGAGTCTTTAGCTTTTGAAATGTCACCATCAAGAGTTGTTCAAGGACGCCAATGAGGAGGAAAAACAACCAGTGATTATGTCTGTAAGCCTATTCAAAATGCACTCTCAAACCAAAAGCTTAGGCGCTTTGATTAATCATACTTTGGAGGACTCAAAATAAGCATTTAAAGTGTCAGCGTGTGCGGCGGTAAACAAGCCAGAGCAAGTAAACGAAAGGCAAACAGAGGTAATTTATGTGTCACCGTTAAATCCTCCTCCTGTGATGTATACTCGAAACCTTTCTAAACCAAGAGAATCACTTCAATAGAGTCAATTTGTGGATGGATTTCAAAAGCAAACAGCTCCAACTAAAGGTTCCTTTCTAAAATGCATTCGATAGGTCAGGGGAAGTTCTAGAAGGCATGCACAAACAACATTATTTCCTCTTTTCACTTTGAGGATTTGTTCGTAGTCTAAGGTCTATCTCCAAAACAAGATACACATTCCATATCGTCTGATCTCAGCGTTCTGGCTTGTTTAATTTAATTGCATTTCCAATGACAGCATGGGTCGCCTTTTTCAAACGCCTTGTTTAGGTTTCTCGTTATTAATGATCTGTTGCATTCGTGAGAAGAATGATCGTCTTTGGAGGAGATATTGGGTAGGGAATATTTCTTTATCAAATCATGATCATTTCCATGCTGACCTTTTGCACACAAACGTATTCTTTTTACCAATACAAACTAATGCCTGAAAGAAAACGAACTTTCAGTGGTGAGAACATGTTCTTTCAGATTAAAGCCCTCTGAGGCTGCAGATTGGCCTTTTGTTAAGCAGCTATGGTTTCGCTAACACTTTACTCCTTTTGTACATTTACTAAAGTGTTTTTCAGGATTGACACCAACGCTTTTTTGAAACCTTTCCAAACCTGCAGAACTGGATATGCACAGTGGTTACAGCAAATCATAAAACAGTAGGTGTTTTTTATTTAGAATGACAAGTTTGAGATAGCAATCTCTTACCCAACCGCAACAACATGCATCAGATACTCAGAGGAAATGCATGAATCAGTGCGCGAAGCCACACTGATAACTCAGGATCTGTTGGTATCCAAAACAACCTGATAGACAGGTTCCTTACTGGAAACAGAACCTCACAATATGAATCATCATTATCTCATTTGTTAAGAGAAGGAAGCAAATCAATAAACAACCAAACTGTTCTTTCTCTGTCTCCTTTAAAGGGTGGCTGAATCTTTTTAGCCTGATAGTGTGTGTCCCGTCTCAGGAAATGCCGGGGCAGCTGGGAGATCCCGGGGAGATAAGTGGCGCCAAAGGCACCGCTGATGTCACCGTCTCTGGACCCGGAGCCGCCCCCCCCCTTTCACCTCCTGCACTCTGACACGAAAATGCCATAGAGGAGTTTGATTCCAAAACAAAGTAAAGCTGCTCCTTCGAGCTCAAAACAATCCTCATTAAATCCAAATTAAAGTGTCAGACTACCAAAGAAGCATCTTTTTTCTTTCTGATTATGAAAGACTTTTAATTTCCTTTCCTATCACAAAGGGTTGTGATTGGTGTGATTTATTGCACTATTTTATGTCTTTTTTTACCTTTCATGTTAAGTATGTCTTATTTTGTACTGTTGGATAAGCCTGCAACTTGATTTTTATTATCAACAACTTGCTGCAGCTATTGTTCAAATGACAAAAAATCCTGCTTTGCAGTGCTAAATGTGTGAGTTTAGCATTAGAATAAGCTTTTTATGTAAGTGCACAATTTTTTGTGACCTCAAAAAGCTTGAAAGCTACTGTAATATCCACCTACACATAAATAAACAACATTTGCATGTACACAAGGGATAGTAGGGCATAACTGCATATAAACACATATCATTAATGCATGGCAGAAATCAGAACGTGGGCTGGTAAAGACTGTTTGATGCAACAACATGAATTTGATTTGATTTATTCTCTCATATTTCACGAATGATTTGACCATGTTTGTATTCGAAACACATTCCATGCAAGTTATCAGTAACAATTGTTTGCAGGGAAACATCTATATTTCCGCGTGTTGCTGAAAATAGTTCAGTAAGTTGAACTCAAAAAACATACACAGTTCAGTGTGGAGTGGATTTTTTAAGAGATCTACCATACACTAAGGTTGGCTTTGTAAATGTTTATGCTTATGTGTATACAGAGGCAACGTTATTGCCTGTGTTCAACTCCTACATGGGGCCCCAGTGCATTATGGGAGTGGGGGGTGGCAGAGCGCAGCCATCTGCTGCATGATAACAGCAACATTTTATCTCGGGAGAGAAAGAGTTAGGCACACAACAGCAAAAAGGGAGAAAGTGAGCAAAGAATAAAGACAGTTCATATGAAGAAAAATCACAACTACATAAAAGAAAGTTGCCTTAGATTTGACAGAGAGACAAAGAGAGACAGAGGAAGGCCTTGGCAGAGCCTTTACAGCTGCTGAGTGCTGTCACACTGCTCAGAAAGGCCAGAACTATTATCTATGACCGCACACACACACACACACACACACACACACACACACACACACACACACACACACACACACACACACACACACACACACACTGCAGGGATTAAGGCAGCGACGACACTTGAATAGACCTCGCAGCGCTTGATTGGACACAAACAGGAGGGAGTCATTTATCTCCAAGTCGTGTAAACATGTGTTCAGCGAGTTCCTCCTGACAAGTGGAAGAGAAGTCCAGGCTGACAACCAACTGTGTGCAAAACCACACACACAGTATTTTCACACACATGTACACAACACTACGAAGACACTATGTTGCTGTAAGAGCCTTCTGTGATATGTCTCACTGCTACATGCCTTCAACAAGAAATACATTAAGATGCCATGGTGCTCTGAACAATCAGTTTAACTGTGATTATAAAATAAAATCAGTGGACTAATTAACCAGTCAATCGGCAAAAACATATTGTTTGTCGGTTGAGAATATATGTTTGCAAAGTTGACAGATGATGCTGTTTTTAGCCCTAGTTGTGTCAGAATAATAAGAAATGTTGTGATGGGGTTTACTTTTTACTTCATCAGCTTTAAATGAGAATAAAGTTGTTCCTCATTTTATGCAAAAACAATAGAATATGCTGTTTTAAGCCTCTCAAATATGTATAATATGCACATACATATAATATTAGAGTGACTATCATCACCAGGAACTCTGAGGAACTAAAACTGACCTTTTATTCTCAATCTTGACCTGCTCTCCCAGTCTTCAGTGTAAACAACGAGTATCAAACAGTTCTTTAAACTTGTTGACCCAACATGACTCTCTATTTGTGACAGCATCACGTCACAAAAGCCCGTTTTAGAAAACGCTGCTGCAGGCAGAGAACAGAAATAAGCGAAGAGGGGGTCAGTTGTCCTCGTAATGATTTCATAATTGACCTTCCTTCCTGACCTTGTGTGTTCTTTTGAACATGAGGAAACATCTCATGGCACCCTTTTTAACTCATGCTTCTTGTTACTGCAGTCTTTTATCTTACAGGTGGCAGGCTTACTGTGCGAGTCATTTTTATTAAAAGAACAATTAGATGTATTTATTTTTATTGCACAAAATGGCTGCCTTTGAACGTTTTAAATTGTTTTACTTTATTCCTTTCCTAAAAAAGCTTGGATAAAATATGAAAACACACCAATGAAGCCCATTTTGTTTTAGTTTTTTTCCTATTTCATCATTAGATATGTGCCCTTAGTTATGTCAAAATCAGAAGACATAATACATTTTTTATTTTTCAATTTTCTATCTGATTTTAAAGAGAGTAACATGTTTCCCTTTAATCGAAGGTTTTCCTTAAAGTAAGGAGATGCACAGTTGTACCCAATGACATTATTAATGGCTTCTCTGCAGAAACAGCTGGGGGAGGGTCATCAGTAATATTAGCTGCAGCTGTGCTTCGCTGCTGTAATATAAGGTGGAATGACTGGTGGGGAAAAGGTTAATAATACAAAAAGAGGCCAGAAAAGAAATGAAGTTTAAATGTAAGTTACTGAGATTTAAGCAGGTAGAGATGTGCAAATGTTATTCTGGTAAAACTCAGATTATTACCAAATACAAATGAATACTTAATTAACACTTTTAACTTCAAGTGCAGGATAAGGGAAAACCGTTAACAGTTTTAGTTGATCAGAAAAATATTAGAACATTACTAGGAATTTAAAATCACTTCAT
>NW_011364450.1:216784-222539 GCF_000735185.1 Notothenia coriiceps | reverse complement strand
CACAATTGATTCTAATTGGGGTCATTTTTGACCCCACTCATGGAAGAGTGTAGGTATTGGTCGTTCATGCATCCAAGGGTTAAGCTTTAAGTTTATCCTCCTGATGATCGCTTATTTAGACTTCAGGGTTTGTTCAAAGTTTATTTTCCCAAGCCAAGAGGTTCATGGAGCAGGAAGGTGTTCCCCAAGGAACTGTCTTAGGACGCGTTGTGAAGCAGAATTTTCTTTTGAGATGTTGGAAGTTCAAAATGAAGATATTGTACCTGCTCATACAAGAGCCAGGGAAATAATACATAATAAAAATAATAACAGATCTGATCAACTTTTTTTTCTTGAATGTCCACACATCTATATGCGGAACACGCATACTTCTATATACAAAAAGTGCCTTTACAAAATTAACCTATATATGCCAGCTGGGATTACCGTTACCAGAGGCAGAAAACACAACGATGGATATTTTCAGTGTGTGTGTTTGTGCTCCCTGAACATGTTGTTAAAAAAATGAACAACACACTACACACCTCACTTTCTCTCCTAAAAACAGCATCTCGAGGGAGAGCATATAAAACACACACTATTTGCATTACAGTCGTCTCATTGGTTGCTTCAGTGCTGAAAACAACATCTAGGAATGAACTCTGCGTAATAATTCCCTTTTTTCACACTTATTTCATCACACAGCTGTCCTTGAAGCGTCCACCAACACCTACTTGAAGTGTTTTTAAAAGAAGCTCCCTTCCTTTACATCCCTCTGAATTTGCCCAGCATCATCCATGACGAGCATTTCATTCAAACCCGGCACCCAGAGGCCCGTGGCCCCCTCGGTTTGCTCAGCAGGGGTTCCCTTCACTTCGGTAAGGTATTGCTGGGAGTCTGTAGTCAGTCTTTTTTGTCAAGGGGAGAGAGGAGGAAGATTTGAGGAAGCCTTAAAGCCCTGAAGGCATGTGCTGGTCTTCTTATCCTCTATCCCAGTCAGAGGAAGCTAAAGCCTCCTGCAGGAACACCCTGTGCACAAATGACTGCAGAGAAATATCCACGATGGATGAGCATGTCTGCAAGTGAAGGTTTAGTTTGCAACCAATGTTTGTCAAAAGTTTTGTACTTAATTTGTCAAGGATTACTTTTTTGCCTGTAACAGCTGAGTTGAAGGCAACAGAGTTGAGCCTACATGCACACGAACACAAAAAAGACACAGTTTCTGTATGTGCTCGACCTTTTTTCACCATAATAATGTGATATATAATTTGCATTATTAAAGGGGCCCTATTATGCAAATTGTCAGGTTTCATTTATATGTATTATCTCTACTGTGACATGTCAAAAAGCTCTTTATTTTTACTGCCTGTGCTGCAGCACCTATTTTCACCCTCTGTCTGAAACCAGAGCCCAGTCTGCTCTGATTGGTTAGCTGGCCGGCTCATGTTGTAATTGGTCAACCGCTTAGAGATGTCCCGCCCCCAAGCCTTTCGCAAATAATGATCGCTAGCCAATAGAAGTCACCATGTTACAGAAGTTAACAAAGGAGGTCAATGGAAGTGTTTCAGGCGCATTTTAGNTTCAAAGAAGCTCTTGTTTTGGAGATGGACAGCTGCCAGTTGCCTCCCCAAACCTTGGCAACACCTTGTCTATAAATGTTTGAGGGTATTGAGTTACATTCCCCAAATATCCCGCTTTCATTGTGCGATTGCATAAGAGCCACGTCATGCTCGGGGCATGCAGCTTAAAGTCGGTGTTATTTTCAAACCAGCCTGGTCATGCACATGCGTATTTCTGGGCCACTGCATATTACATTCAGTGCTGTCAGCACCAGAGAGGGAAATAAAGAGGAGAAGAAGACATATTTCAGGAGAGAGAGTCCACTGCAGAACTGTTCTTGTAGCCTACTAAACAGAGCCATTTAATACTGCTATTTTTACTTAATAAAAAACAGAGTACTATTTCCACCTCCACAAACTTTAAATGCCTCCACATAATTATAATCTTCAAGGAAAATCTGCCTTCAACGTGCTATTTAATGGATGCGAACTGGAGAAGAAGATTTACAGTATTCACATAACATCTTGGCAAAGGTCAAGATTTGCATATCAATTCCAGGCATTGATTTGTGCGAATAGGACATTGAGATCTGAACACAAAGAACGAAAAAAAATATATTATGGCGGAGCTCACAATAAATGTGTCCTTCGTGGAGTTTATACCATTCAATGTGCTTTTCTTCACCGTGCGTCATCGTGTGGTTCAAACGGTTGAATACGTTCATCAATGATAGAAAATAGTCCCTCCATTACCGCAGTTTTTTTGTAGTTGGTTCGAGCGCAGATTGCATGCTCTTTTTTTTCCAATGCCTACTTGCCTACAGCGACATGCATTCATAGAAGCAGTGCCATGGCTTTCTTGGTCCTCTGTTGTGCACTGATTCTCTTTTTCTCTCAGCTCAAACCCGTTGATCCCACCTTTCCGTGCTCAGGCAGTTCCTCTCACTCCGCAGCATGGTGTTTGGAGGCTGGGCCGCCGACAGCACTTTCATCTCTGGTTGTAAAAACAGTAGCTGCTGCAGATCAGAGCAGGCACGCAGGGGATTAACAGGACAGTGATACCTGCCTCTATGACATAAGCGTCAACTGTCAGCAACCATTGACGATGTAACTGTAGATTGAGCGTCGTCTTTCTTTCCTACATCCTAACCTTGAAAACACTTTCTCCACATGGGAAGTAGTGCAGTACAAATACTTGGTTATTGTACTTAAGTACAACAATACCTGTACTTTCTACTTCTTACATTTTCCAAACAGGCTGGTTCCTTCAGTTTGAATGTGTGTTTGGTGGCGTGATCATTATTATTTAGAGTCATTGCGTACACGATCCGTGTATCCATCATTTCCTGGTCTTCTCTAAAGAAGAGGGACCAATGAAAACGTTGTCATGTTGCCGTTGTTCAGCATGGAAACATTCATTAGCTAACAATGACATTATTGTTCTATTAATATAAAGGGAGGTCAGGTACTCTTTAAAACAGCTGCTAGTTATGGGTACTTTTTACTTAAGCATATTTCAAAATTTTACTTTTACTTGAGTAAAGAAGTTTAGTTTAGTTATTTCTAAACACGAGTATCTGTACTTGAGTAAAGGATGTGTGTACTTTGGCCCTCTCTGTCCACATGTGCTGCGTTGGACAGCTCCAGGAATGAAGGCTCATTTTTAACTCGCTAATGCCTCCACTTCTGCGGTTTGCTATGAGTTCGTGCGAGGACATGGCACGCAGCTGGGTGCCAGATGAGAACGGTAATTAGGCTGGTATCCACCGGGCTTTGGTTACAGGTGCAGAGCTGCCTGCAGGGATGAACAAAGCTGTCAATGGAAAAGATCATTCATGCTGAAACAACAGAAAGGAGGGGAGGGGGAGGTTGGTTGGCTCCTGCTACAGAGAGCCAGAGCCAAGACAAGATAAATCGCTCTGAGTGGCATCGCGACAAGCCCAAAGCAGGCGTATAAATCATTTTCCGGGGCGCTTTAAGAGCAAAAAGAGAGGCTTTGATTTCAGCTGGAGAGCCGACACCGGCCTCGCTGCCAGGCCCATGAACTACCTGATCATTCCATTGTTTTTCATCCACAGATTCAAATTAGGGGCTTCCGATGTCATGTTCACTCTCAGTGGAGCAGACATATTATACAGTGATGCTGGACAATCCCAGAAAGGATCGGGAAGCTGATTGGACTAAAGGAAATCACTGCCTCTTTAATTTGACTGTGATTCTATTCATGCCGCACATTTCTTGCAAAACAACTCAGTGGTCTTTTCAGTATCATAAACAACAACTTGCGGTAGTGACATATTTCAGGTGATCATTAAAGTGCGTGTGCTCTACGAACAAAATCATGTACAGACTTCTGTGCAACAGTGTGCTTCCAACTTTGTGCCAACAGCTTGAAAAAAGGCCTTTTCCTGTTTCAACGTGCCTCTGCACCCGTGACCTAAGTAGCTCCATAAAGAAACGATCTTAGAAAGTACAATAATTGCCTCGGCATGTAGGGAAATAGAAGTATAAAGTAGCAGGAAATACTGCTCAGCATCAAGGTATGACCACAGGAAGTCACACAAACAAGAATGCATGAGTGTTTCTTAACCCTCTGCTCCTGTGACGCAGAATCAAAGAAAACACCGAGAATAGATTTCAAAAGGCTTTTTTGTTGTTGTGCACATTTAACCTTTGAAATGACCTTCTGCATAAGTGAAAAGACGTGACAGCCCGATGTGAGCTTTGTATGGGAAACTTCATCCCACCATTCATCATTCATACATCTTTAAGTGTCCACTTGTCCCTGGTGTTGTCCTGCAGCTCTCTTCATCACACACACACACACACACACACATGTTGCAAACACACACACGCTCTCTACCTTCAACTAACTATTCAACGTGCTCGTCGTTTTAGATGTATTTACATCCTTTGTTGCTCTGCGATGCACTTTGCAAGCAACCTGCTTTTTGTTAAAAGCACTTTGTCGATAAATTTGACTTCCCTCGACACTCAATACTGAGTCCATTAAGCTGCAAAGCCACGGGGCTACTCTGTGCACAAGGGCCACTGGTTCCAGTAAGGTATATCTGCTGAGCTCTCATTAGCAAGCATCATCATACGTAATTCTGGCACGTGTAATGCCATTAGAGGGGATTTGGCATCTGATAGTTGAGTAATGGGATTAGCTGTGCGGTAAATCTCCAGGGCCAGAAGTGGAGGTCTTCCCCACTCAAAGGAAGACAGAAAGACGCACAACCGAACCAGCCTTTTCCATGAGCGGAATGCAAGTCATCCCTAAGTCTGAATACTAACTGAGGTTCCGCTTCTTTACATCTTATAAAGCTCACTTAACTAAGGAAGAGAATTTCTCATTTCATAAAGAAGTAGCTGACATGTTGCCCAAAGTGTTTATACTTGATCTGATTTAAAGATGTCTTAAATGGGGATGATGGTGCACATTTTACAACTGTCTCCTCTGGAAGGAAGTTGATTCCAGACTAAGATCATTCAAACTAAGAATGAAGAACGTTTTTGGGAGGTTACAGAAGTAGCCAGATACAGAACACATGTTCAGATGTCGGTAAATGGTGAGGGTTTTCAAACATATTCTTCTGACTGAGTATATTGGCCCCTTTTATGCCCACAGTCTAAGAACTAGTGCATGTAAGGACTTAAGTTTTAAAGCCACAAATCCTTAATACTGTAGTATTAATCTTGCTTTTGTGTTTTTAAGCCGTTCTTTTGTTCCTCCTTGCTCATTTCCCCCCACACGTACACATATGTATTGCCATAAAATGAACTAACACAGACATATGCATGGGTTTATTCATTATGAACACCTTATTCCACATTACAGAACGTCATTTACATTGGAAAGTTACAGTATGTACATTGGCTTTCATATGGTTTTTAAATTGCAACCATTTCCTTTACAAACTGTACAGGAGAGGTTTCTTGCATATATATATATATATATATATATACAGTGGGGGAAAAAGTATTTAGTCAGCCACCAATTGTGCAAGTTCTCCCACTTCAAAAGATGAGAGAGGCCTGTAATTTTCATCCTAGGTATACCTCAACTATGAGAGACAAAATGAGAAAAAAACAAATCCAGAAAATCACATTGTCTGATTTTTAAAGAATTTATTTGCAAATTATGGTGGAAAATAAGTATTTGGTCACCTAAAAACAAACAAACAAGATTTCTGGCTCTCACAGACCTGTAACTT
>NW_011364450.1:192350-216739 GCF_000735185.1 Notothenia coriiceps | reverse complement strand
TCACCCCCCGTTTTTTTCATAAATCAGTCGGTGGTTAAACGGTTCAAGAGGGTGAAGTTTTTCCCCCAACTTATTTCTACTCTAACATGACACGGTACGACAACCCAAAACAGTATAACGTGTAGGAATCCCGAAATAAATAAAAAAGAACCGAAATTGTGTAACGGAATTTCTTGCACAATTGGTGGCTGACTAAATACTTTTTTCCCCCACTGTATATATATATATGTTGAATAAAGATTTTACTTATGCTTGGGGTCAATTGCACTTAGCTTTATTTTATTTTTTTCTTCTTTTAAATGCTAGAACTCAGTATTTATTTCCACTTTATATTCAAGTGGAAAGCTTTTGAAACCGAATAGCTTCTCATCTCTCTCACAATCAGCCATTTTAAGTGCTGAATAAGAAATCACTTCAACATCAGGAAACTCTCCTTCTATGTATATGTGTACCTGCATCACTGCAGCTGTATGACGACAGTCCAACACTGCGTGGAGGCTCAACAAGGCTCAGGAAGAGAGAAGCGTGTGTGCTGCTTAGCTATCAGCGTGCCGTGCTATAAGATGTAAGCTCCTGATATTTAGGTTGCATGACAGTGTACACACGCTGCTAAAGAAATGAAGGTAGACAGATTAACAGAGAAAGGGCAGTGTACTTTCTCTAAGTATTAAAAAAGCTTAAAATATTGTGCAGTACACTTTATCCTGCAGGCATTTCAATATAATTATAAGTTATAATAAAAAATAATGAGATGCAATTTTTGACTCACTGTCATATGATTATAGGCAATGGTGTTAAACTTTCAAAAATGATGTTTAAGTTTAATAAAAAAGATATTTTATTCAGACTTAATTTTGCTTATTGTGATATATACAGTAATCTTAATTTGTATCGATTTCAACTGCATGCAAGGTTTAATTCTGCAGATTTCCTATTTATTCCTGAAAGAAAATAGCTTACATTACACCAATTTCTGATGATATGTTTTAGGTCTCCTTGATTTATAATATGTGTCAAGGAAGATGTGTTAAAATAGATGCATGATAAGCATTCTTGATGCTACAGCTGACACAGATTTTTAAATGAAAATTGATATATTAAAATCCTCATTCATGACTAAAATCCTGATACTTTTGCTTTTTCAAATCCTGCAGGGTAAGTGAAGAGTGAAGAGTTCGTGCAGGGTTCAACCGGAATTCCTGTTATTGAATTAGTTCATCGCTGGGGATGCAAGACAAAGGAATGTAACAATGATGTGTAATCTAATCATACTGTGATTGGAGACCATATTGACAATGCCCTTATGTGTAATCAGCTGTGTTTTGGATGCATGTTTTCTCCTTGGTATGATAAACATTTCCCGGACAGAGGCGAGGACTCCTACTCGCCCTTTCCACAAAGAAAGGTCAGTTGGGATGAAGGTTCAAAATCACTGCCAGGGGAAAATCATGTACAGGAAATGAACTCAAGCTCTAACCACTAAGAGCTGCAGGTCCGTGTCTTCTGAAGATGAAACACTTCAATATAGAACAGGTGACTCAGCTTCCAGCTTGGCAGAGAAATCCCCGGAGACCTTTGACCTCCTAATCGTTTAGTAGCGCTTATGGTTGGAGATCTGCTCCAGGCTATTAGAGAGATTAGTGTCACGTAGATTTGGGAATGGGCCAGGCCTATATCTGTACTTCATGGTATTCTCAGCATTTATTACTGAGCACCCAACCCCTGTTGAAATCTGATACATGATCATATAGTAGCACATACTGTTACAGCGTGAGGATATGTGTAGGTGCACATGTATGTGTTGACCTACATAAAGTCTCAGGCTACATATTGTGAGCATGCTGATGAGTAAAAATAGACATTTTGTGATGTAAACCTCATGAAACATCACTATAATTGGCTATGAATGCTGTTTAGGGTCTCCCATAACTGTTGTTTATGTGTGCTGTATATTGTGGTTGGGAAAATGCATATATGCCTAATACAACATGATATTATGTACACATTCACACACTTTGTAGCCTGCAATAACACTTTACTTGCTAATAACTGTCAAAACAGTGTATGTTATGTTTGTTTTGGGGTATTCCTTATTTTTTGAAAAGATGACCGCCCCTCTTCTTGCAACAGCACACGCCATAGTGCAAAACGAGCCGCCTTCCAGAATAAAAACAATCCATAGCTCCTAAAGCAGATTCATCAAGTAGTTTGAAATGAGTCAAGCTCATACCGGAAATGGAACATTTTCGGCTACAAAATGAAGATAAACAAATGTGTAATAATTGGCAATAATAAATACAAACTGCAACATGTTATGAGTGCAAATTAGAAACAATTGTTTTTTCTCCTGAAACTTCACACACAGCTCAGTAAACAGAAGTGTCACAGAGTGTGTATTTCACTCGTCCTAATAGTAGAGGAAGGCCATTCTCCTGTCTTGCATAGTGGTGATATGGTCAATAATCACGTCGTAGAATATCCCACCAGCCTTCCACAACATTAGAGTCAATATATATTGAGCTAGCAACTAGCTGCTGAAGTTTGCACTACCAACTAGCATCTCCGTCCAGACACCATTTTCGTCAGAATCCCTCCGTACGAAGCTCTAGTAGTCTGGGAGTTGGCTTGTCATAATATTTAATTTTGAGTCGCTATATCATTTAGTGAAAGACATTTTTTTAATGTCTTTTGAAAATCTCCACTCCATAAATGCACTTGCTAATGTTGTTACTTGCATTGTTGTACGCTGTTAAAGAAGAAAGAAAATAAATAAAACAATGCACATATGCCCTACATCTCATTGATAATGAATCTATATTTGCTTTTAAGGGTATTTTGTGTGCATGCCTTGTTAACATGCTGCTTTTAACAAAACAATTTGGAATCAATCAAGCATCTAATCCAGCACCAGACTGACACGTGGCAGCAACTGTGATTTAATTGTTCTATCTATATGGCGCTGATCTAATCTAATTTCACATTCCATTGAGACATTTTATTTTTGAAATACTCTACCGGAAGCTTCATACATGAGTTTTGTGACTTGACATTGGTCAGTGACGCCATCTTGAAATTGTCCCGACCAGAGGAGGCGAGGAGGAGACGGACTTGGGAAAAGCAGCTCGTCCTAAACTCGATAGCTGCATTAGCTACACGGATTAGCGGCAGCTTTAGGGGTTATTGCTAACATATGATAGTGTTTCCACTTGTTCATTCAAGTCATTTCGACGGGAGAAGGTTGTTTGGCCCACTTTGGAGAGGGCTAACAAGGCGGAGGGAGCCTCGGTTGTTTCCCTGTTGGAGCGGACGGAGCTGCCCCGCCACTATCGGCAGAAACGGAGGTTTACACGCGGAATATAACAACAAAATACACGTTTTCAGCCTCCCGTTTCCGCGGTAGGAGAATCTAAATGATTATTTCAACATCGTTTTAAAGCTATGCGATCGAGGGTGTCGAGGAGAAGTTTGATCGGAGAGCGAAGTGCGCTTGATTTCCAATCCGATGGATGTTAGCCCTGCCCGGCTGTGGCTTGGCTCTCTGCTCCGCTGCTGTGAGAATAACACAACAACAACAACAACAACAACAACAACAACAACAAGTCTCTTCATAACAATGCTGCACACACAAGTATATGACAACCCCGGCTTGAATGCCAACAAGACAGCCTCCGTTGCTTGTCTCTAAACCTGGAAATACCTCCAACCATCCCCTCCGCTTCTTCTTCACCCCTCCTCTTCCTCCCTTCTTCTTCTTTTGGACTGGTAAGGCTTGCATTGCCTGGGATTTGTGGATTTATCCCTCGATATTGACATTTTGAAGATGTCCTTTTTGCACAGACAGAGCTCGGTGGAGCAGCAAGACATTTAATTTGACTCTTGAATTTGAGATTTGTGGGCTTTTTTTTTGTTTTTGCTTTTTTAAATTCTCTTTCTAGTGAGAGGATCAGATTCGGATGGAAAATGGGAGACGCCACCAAACTGGCCTTCGCCGTTTTCCTCTTCTCCTGCTCTTCAGGTGGGTGTGGAGGGGGGGTAATGCATGGTTTATTGTCAGCTGTTGAGAACTCAGTATATTGTTCCCTCTGCAGAGTTGCAATGCTTGTTTTTATCTGTGGAGAATGCAGTGCATAGGGGAACATCTGCCACTCAGAGTTATTATGCATCCTCCATGTGTGTCTATACATTGTACATGTGTTTAAAATATCAGTAGTGAGCCCAAGCTGGGGCATGGGGACCTCAATTGGTCCTTGAGGGGCCTCTCATGGGACATACCAGTACGAATTGGGTTTTATGCTGAATTCCATTACATAACTACTCTATCCTCTCTGTTATTTTACAAGTTGCAGTATAAACAGATGTGCAATTAATAACATTAGTCAATTCTAACATCAGATGAATAAAGACGTTGAGTGAAAATAAAAAGTGGTTAAAACCTAAGGTGGGTGGTCCACAACCTATATGATCAAAAATAACAGGAGCAACTCTGCATTCATAGCCACTCAATAAGCTTTTTATCTTTGATTTGTTCATAGCTGCTCAAAATATATCTGCTCAAAAAGGTCATGGACATTTTGGTTGGTAGGTAATCCAGGTGTAGGTGGGTTTAACCTTTTTAATTTTATACAACACACAGTTCAGTTTAAGCCACTTGTATTATACCATGTGTAATTTGAATCGCCACAGCAGAGCAATTTTCACCCTTCATGTTGGAGAACATTCTTTATGCGTCCCCATTTCCCAGGGGTGGATGCATAATAAATGTCAGTGGGGTCAGTGAGGTGATAATAAGCTGCAAAGGGTCAACCGTGGAGGGCTGTTTTTCCTGCACAGCACAGAAAAATATGGCATTTTTTCTGTTACTCAATGCCAAAAGATATTAGAAGTAATTATGTTAGAAATACAAGAGGGCAGCAGTTGATTTTTGCAGCCCTGTTCCACCAGAAATAAGACCATCTATCCTCAAGGTGATGCGAATAACCAGGGAGTGGTCCTTTTTAATGGGTCGGTGTCACAATACATGGATGTGATGTTTACTTCATTACTTGCTGAAAAGCTGAATAATGGTTTCACTATGCTCCATCTGTTGACTAGGTGATGATTGACAGGAGGCAGATTCTAACGCAACCACAGATTGCATGAGTTGAAAGATGAATTTGTCTGAGAAAAACAACATTTGACCTGGAGGCAGTATTCTTATTCTTGTGTATAAACAGAAATTAGATTACTGGAAAAGTGCATTATTATTATTAAAGGGGACCTATCATGCAAAATGCACTTTTTGATGATCTTTTATACATACATGTGTGTCAGGGAACTCACAGATATGTTTTAATATATATCTGAGACCCATAATACATGCCTAAAAATAGCATAATAGGAGACCGTTAAACAGATAAGGAAAACATTGTACTGTCTGTTATGTGCTTATGAAACTTAAATTTGTATTTCTGTGCTGCTTGGAAATGATCTGCTTATAAAATATCCAGTGTGTAAAAGTAGTTCCAATTAAGGCTTAGAAAGGTAAAATAAAAATCTGTAGTCGCAGTGGAGTTGTCCTTTTACAGCGAGCCCAGGGGTGTCTTTGAGGAGAAATTAAAAGGCTTCTCAAATACGGTAATAGTTAGGGTTGGTTGAAGTGTAAGCCCAGGTGCTGTCTTTATTGCACAGTGCAGCAGATGATTATTCCGCTCGCTCATTACTGTCTGAAGTGGGGAAATGAATGGTTCCTACTTGAGGTGGGCTAAATAATCCTCGATGAAATCCAAGTTGAATTGGAAAAGCTCAAGACGCCACCAAGAAAACCTGCGATAAGGGAAGGGCTCTCAGCCCATAGTGCTTCATTTGATGAGGAGCCAAAATATTCAAGATAACATTGAGATTTTGATTCAAAGACGCCGAAAAACCTGTTTTTACGCTGTTTGGCAACTAATAACTCAAGTGACACTGTCTGTTTATGAGGTTATGTAATGCTATGTTGTACAGGGAGTAAGACACTATACTGGTCCTTAACAGCAAGGAGTAACTGCTTTATCCTCCAGTTTAAAATGTTATGAAACAGACAAGAGCAAGCATGCTTAATCAATTAGTCTATTGACGAATTAATTCAATAAAAAATTATAATCGATTAGCTGTTTTCTCGGCCTCTTGGACACAAAGAGTTCCTGTTTTAAGTCATGTTATGTTACAGTTCATTAAATATATGTTCTGTTTGCACAAAACAAGCAATACGTGAGTATCACCATGCCCTATGGACTTGTTATCTTTTGACTATTTCCTGACATTTTACAGAGAAAACAATTAGTTTATTGACCAAGCATGTGGCGGATTAATCAATAGTCAATTAATTGTTGCTTGCAACCATGAATAGTTTTAAGAAAATGTGCCCAGCTAATGTCAATTTCATACCTTAACACTTGCATACTTATGTAATTATTAATCAATAAGACATGTCATTGTTAACAAGTGTTACGCGATACATGGAGTTTCTGGATATTTATTAATACTCAAAGTGTCTTAATTAAGCCTTAAAACCAGACAGGGCTTTTGGAACCGAGGGTGTCTGTTTCCACACAGAAAAGGCATAGATGTGAAATGTGACCTGGTTTAATGTTGCGTTCAGCAGCTGCCGAGTGTTTTGATCAACGCTGGCATGTGTAAATGCTGCCGTAACACATGGCGGGTCAAGGTTGTCTGCCAATGTGTCGATGTGACAGGATAGTAAACGGGTTTCATGTGTGAGTTTTGCTACTTTGGGCTCAGTTTTTTTTAAAACTCCTGCTGAAACTAGAAAGAAATACATTTTCATTCTAACTGATAAAGCCACACTGCAACAGGCGGATGTTGAACCCGGGTCATGTGTTTGAAATGCGACCTCTGCCTTAGATCTCACGTGGGCTTAAACTGCAAATAGGTAAATATTGACTGTGCTGCCTCAGGAGTTATGGCAGTTTAGATTCTGATTCTATGGGACTGTGAGATAGGAGAAATTGCGATTTTAAAGATTGTGTTTATTTAAGCTTTGATTGAGGGGTGTCTTACGTGAATCAAAAAAGAACCCATGTCATGCTAACAAAGGGAATTATTGTGTTCTCTAAAAGCCAGCAATGTCTGTCGTTTATTTTATATGGTTTTAATTAGCGATATGACGTTTGACCCTTTTCCTAATGATGTAATGAGTATAATTAGTCTTAAGTTGAAGCAACAAGAATCTGGCCTGTGTCTCTTCTTCATGGTCTAAATGCAGCTCAGAGGTCATACCCGTGAGTAAATCATGTTTTGCCCGTAATCTGGGGGGAATTTAGGTTTCTGTATACATCGTCCTCTGAGACTGATAGATGGCGAGTCTTGTGCTCTTCCTTCACATTTGGCCTCCTTTTTTGTACACTGCAGCAGTTTCACACAGACATTGATCCTCTTGCACACCAGTGTAAGGTTACATCGATATGGCGAGGCTGAAGCAGCCCTGGGTTTTTAAAAAAAGAAGAAAGAAATCCTCAGCAGCAGATGTGATGATTCAGTTTCAGGTCTGCTTCGCATCAAACTTGAAACAGGATCTGAAATCAGTGATCAGACCAGGGTCTCTGTTCCGTCCCATTGAGCTGGGGTTAACTTGCATGATCCAGTTTCTATAAATGGGGGAATTGTTTGACGGCAACCTTTTTTGTTGACAACATTTTTGAGCAACGCGTATCTGTGTTTGTCTGAATAGACCCTGACCTTTGACCTCCTTGCAGTGAATAGAAAGAGATAAAGATATCTTTTCCTCCAGCATGCAATTCATTATCAGATCAGATTCTCAAACTAAGCATTGGATAAAAATGAATACATTCTGGTTGTTTCTTTTAGCCAATGAACTATTAAACTGCTATTCAAATGCGACTTAGTTGTTCCTGGCAAAGGACACCCTTTTTCACAGGCACGGTTTATTATTAGAAGACATTTATAGCGTTCTTTTTATCCTAGAAACACTAGGTTTGATAAAGACAATCTGTGCTTTACTTTAAATTGCCCTTAAACAGTTTTTAAGATTACAAGGCCATTGAGTTGATAGTGAAATCAAAGAGTAGAAAGTGAGAACCTCTCCATTTGTGAAGCCTTTGTCAGCCATTCTGAAAACATTTGCATTTTTGATGGCGGGTGTGGTCTGAGTATATAAAAACGGTAATTTCATGCATTTCATTTAATGTGTCTTTGAATTGAGATAGAGATGCTCCGATCGATCGGCCGCCAAAATAACAATAAAATAGTGGTATGCAACGTGTGTGAAGCAGAAATCCTCCAGCTCCACCTGCTGTGACGGACCGGTGAGCGGAGCAACACCCACATTTAGAATTAGACCTAACACAATATATGTATTCTTCACTGTTGGGTCACTCATTACTGAGCTGCATGAGAAGATACTGACCGGCTGTCAGGAGAGAGAGAGAGAGGCTTCCGCTCATTTCTCCCGTGTTATTCTCCAAAGTTAATGTAAACTTGAATAATGTACTTCATTTGAATGTAATAATTATGTTGGTTGTTGTTTGTGGAAGCGCCAGTGAATGAGCCCCATTAACTGAGTTTTAAATATCACTTTAAATGGAAGATCCCCATAGGCCCCGCCCACTCGATCGGATCGGCATCGTCCGATACTGATTCCGACGATCGACCCCAAAATTGGCGATCGAAGCATCCCTAATTGATACAATTTTCACGTTGATTTCTTACCATCCTGTGCCCTCTGCTGCAGCGTTTTGGGTGTTTTTTGGACTGGTCTTTGTCCTATTTTCTCCCCTATCTATTTCTAAAATGTTCTCTTGCATAATGCATAAGCCTCCAAAAGCACAGGTGTATTTGTTAAGGCCAGATGTAGCCTCGATTTCCCATTGGGCCCAACTAGTCAGATTCCTTTGCAGGGCCGTGTATCATTCTGTGCTTTAACATCATAAAAACTAAAGGGCCGTACTAGTTCATGGTCATGTTCATGTTAGTAAAATGGTAAACAGAAACAGCATGTTGCCAGATCTGTGCCGGGGGAATTATGACCCTCCTAAAATTAGACCTTGGCCAGGTGTTTTGTGCTCTGTGCCCACGGCAAGCTACTTTTTCGTGTGCCATAGTCTTATAGTTGCATTTATTCAGTGGAATATCAACTATGTGTGTAAATATGCACATACGTGTGGTTGAAAGACAGTAGAGTGTTCAATCATTAAAGTTGTGTTTTTAAAATTGGCTTTAAAAAATGGACTTTGGAACTTACCATCGACCCAACATTGGGCCAAATAATTTTCCTTCCAATGGCGGAGGCTGTCGCGAAATCATTTATTTTGATCTGCTTATCTCTATTATTTTACATTAGACTGCATGAGCACATCTAAATCACCCTGGAAAAGAAGAAAATGGCTTATTCAACCTCCGTAAAGTTCAGTCGCAAACACTATTCCTCTTTTTGATTCCCTGCTCACTGAATTATTGGAAATCATTCAACTGATGGTCAATTGATTGCCCTAGTTTATCATGTGTGAAAAGCATGGTATGGTAATCTTTTTTATAATTAAACAATGATGTTTCAACTGATTGTAACGGCCTAGGGCTTCTCTTAAAGCACACTCACCACATTAATGACTATCTAAACTTTCACTACAATTTAAGAATCATCAAAATACCATAATTGCTGTGGAGGGGATTTTCTTCGGCAACAGCTATTGTTGCAACCTGCTTCTGGTATCACCGCGTTCAGCATTGCCACACAGGGCAAAACAGTGGAAAAGCACCTCAGAGGTTAAGTAATTAGAGGAAATCGTTTGGGTTTAGTGTAGTTTTCTGAGGCTACAGATGCAGTAAATCTTACATACAGCTCAAAGCCAATGCAAGAGATTTCTTTTTGCAAATGATGTAATGCACTGAATCTTTTTATTACAGCAGTGGTAGGGGCAGTGATCGGACTGAAATAAAATACATGTTTAATTCAGCTTTTCCTCCTTGGAGGAAGCAGAGATGTTGGCAATGATTCGACAGTGTAAGACAGTAAGAGCTACACTGATACTGATACATCTGTTCAATACGGTAATTATTCATCATAATAATCAGACTCCATTATTCTCCCGTTTTGCCACTAAGTAGTCTTTTTTGTTGTCGGTACAATGAGTGTAAATGAAATCATACTTACGGAACATGGATGACTATAATACGACTGATCTACGACTTTACCTGAGTAATTGTCAGGTCTTAGGAGCGTGAGGGTCAACACCCGTAGCTAAAAGGACATCCGCTACAAGCATTCACCCTGTCGCTGCCTGCGTCCTTGAGCATAACCCAATCTGCTCTTCTTTTTGTAAGTCACGCAGGATGAGAGCATCAGCTAAAAGCCTAAAATGTAAATGCAGTCCGAGCGCACCTCTAAACGGGAAGTCGATGAATCGCCCGTGTAACCATTACTGACTCTAATGAGAACAAATGATAGGGATTCCAAGGTTGAAAAGGCAACGTCACCTTTGGTGTGTGTGTTGTGGCGATTAACTCAAGATATTTAGATAAAACTATTCAAATATACACAAGACTATTTTATTTAAGTGTGGTCCAGATTGGTCTTTTACTGTAATTAATGCATCCTGCAGATGTTGCTTTATGTGCTTGGGAGCGTTTCAGTCTAGACAGGCTGGCTGCTCAGACTGAGAAGCCTGGCTTTGATCCTTGATTAAAAACTGCGAGCTGTACATTCATCATGCTCTTGTTTCAGGCTCTCTCGAGGGTCCTCGCCTGCTTTACGCTCCCTCCTTCCTCTTCGTCTTCGCCCGTCTCTTGCCAACATTCCTTATTGTCATGAAGGTCGTGCTAACCTCTTATCACCAATCCCACTAAAGGGTAATGGTGTCTCGCACACACTGTTCGCCTGTGATATTGGGGGTCTGTTATCCGGTAATTATTGTTGCTGTCCCTTTGTGTTGCTATCTGATGAACCTCAAATGTTAGGATGCTTCCAGAAGCAGCCATATGGTGTGCAAAAACATCAACAGGTATTTCGTCTGACATTTATCGCCCTTGTTATACACTTTTACAAAAATGTAAAGAAGCCAGAAAAGCCAGAAAAATTCAATAGGGATGCCTACAGAAAATATAATTGAAGAATAGCTACTCAATTCACCTTTGAATATTTGGCTTTTCAGCTTTTGTAGCCGTCTTGTCTTTAGACACTGGCTGCTCACTTGTAGCTCAAACCTTTTTATATGAGGGGATTTGTTTGGTCTTGAAACTCTTGGTTGGCTGACAAGTTTTTTCTTCCCGAGCAGTATTGACGGGAAAGAGAGTTTTGAAATGTCAGCAGTCACTGAGTCATCTTCGGTTTGAAGAAAACTTTAAACCCTGCAGATATTATTTATTCCCTGCATGAAGGGAGTCAAACACTTACTGCACCTGTAATATAATATCATTAAAAATACACATGTTTTATTTGGGCTGTGAGGGGCCTTGTGACCAGTATGTGTCATTACTTTAAACTAAATATAAAGACGAGGCAGTGAGGTCGTCTGATGACTGCTCAGATGAAAAAGAGGGATTTATTAGCTCCCGACATTTATTGGTTTGTCTTGTACAAATGTGAAGCCGGCGAGTGCAAACAGTGAGCGTAATTGAACGTCTTGGCGGACCACGTGAGATGACTCATAATGGAGCGGTGCATTAGTTACACACATCAGCAGCAGTGTGGGCTAACCTTGACCACAGAGTGTATTTCTGTACACTTTCTCCCCTCTTTGCGTTTTCTAATGTAAGCAAAGCTGCAGAAGCTGAGCGCTATGGCTGCAAAGTATACCAATATTCTATAAAAATCGCAATATGGATGTAATATCAGTCAAAATAATTGCTATTAGTACTTTTTCCATGTCGTGCAGCCACACTAATCAACATTTTTTGGTGGTTATTTGATAATATTGTTTTTGAAGGTCTGTATTCACTTATGATGGTTGCCTCAAGCACATTGAATATGTTTTCAGCAGTGGATTATGGGAAATCTCTGGACTGCATTCACAAAGGACCAATCTCCGACTACAGTTTATATCATGGTGTTATCTGCCAGTCTCCCTCCCTCCTCCTCCCCCCCCTCCGTTCTTCTCTTATTGATTGCTTGTTTTATAAAAGTGAATTGAAACGCTCGTACCGCCGGCTTTGTGATGTTACAATATCACTGAAAACTCAATACGCAGTTCAGCTTTAAGCCCAAGTGGCACTTAACACACCCTTCAAATAAATCCAAACAATTCAAGCACAGAGGGGATGGTGGGGGAAGGGGGATTTTTACAGATCCTTCTCCACCACTAGAGATAACGAGGAGTTTTAAATGGCTCGTCCTGCAAAGAATGTACGGTATGCAGTGGACGACTGTAGCCCATTACCAACGAAGGACACGGGGTATGTTCCCAGTGTGCAAACTGTACAGCCGGCGTCAATTTAACGGCGAGAGGCTCCGGCAACCGGCCCCATCAGCGCTAATTGAGGCGGAGACCAATGGGCGTTTGTCGCTCGGGCATACCAGCGGGGATTAGAGGGATTGGATTCAGTTGCTGAGTGCTGTGGTTTTTAATGCCCCCCCCCCCCCACTCACCACGTCCCTCCTCCTGGCCCGTGGAAAGACTGCAGTCTTTGTGACCAGCTCACCCGAGCAAACCCGAGCACCTCTGCCATGTCACGACAGCGTCTGATCCAGCGTTAATGTAGCACTCTGCTCTGCAAAATGACTGTCTACTGTCAAATATTCTCTCCACTCTTACCTCTCCATTCATTCAGCTACAAAATGACCACTGTAATGATTCAAATTATACAGCTTTGCCACATTTTCCACTTTCATCCAAATAACAAATCTCATCTGACACATTCGTACACTTATTATTCCCCCCCCCCTCATTTTCTGATTATAACCATTAGACTGTGATAAATATCTCTTAAACACCAATTAGGCACCATGGCTAACTTCTTATCAAACGTTGTGCTATGGGACTTGAATATCCGGCGCTAGCTCTAAGACAGGGGTGGGCAAACTTTTTGGCTCGGGGGCCACTATGATTTTTAAATTTGACAGACGGGCCGGGCCAGTAGCAGATAGATACAAAAATATGTAGCTGTCCACTCCTCATTATACACTCGGCACTCAATGTTGACTTTTATTTTCTTTGGTCCACTCATTGTTCCAGATGCAGGTTCAAAGGTGAATTATTGCGTCATCTTTTGCGTCATGACGTAACCGTTTACGTGCCTTCTTATGACCCACACGGCGTTTTACGTCGCTGATTTTCTCAGCAACACCGTTCACAACAACATCAATAGAGGACTGCGTCTGGTAGTTTTTAATTATACGATGCCAGATTAAATTGAAGAACTACCTTGTACCTTTCTCCAGAGTGCCGTGGTGTATTGTTTATGAATGTGGTTCAGCTGCATTACTGCCCGCTGCAATGCTGCTCGTCTACCGGAGTTTATTCTCCCGTTAACTCGAGGCAGCGGCTGCTGTAAAGTTTTCATTGTCTGACTGTCACAAGCAGCTGATAAATATCCCCATCAGTGAATGTGTTTTAGTCTGAAAGCGGTTTGGCATCACAACGCTGTTATGAAAGTTTCTCTGGCATTCTACAGGTGATGTTAGCATAGCAACCGAAGCTAATCAAATTGACTACTTGTTGCTATCATATTGTGGCATAAGCCGTTTTCTACGCGCATATTTTTCCGGCGTAGTTTTCGTTATGATTTTACTTGTGATGGCCACATGTAGCCCATCTATTTATTCCATCCGATAGCTGCAATAATACAAAACAAAAGGAAAACGTCTGCCTCTTCACAATGGTCAATAACAGTGAACGGATGGTTATTAAAGTAAGGTCAAATAAACAGAATCACACTAAGCCTGGTTAGTGTTGCCTGACTTTATATAAGTGTTTTTTATAAGTGTGTGGTCGCATTCTAGTCACTTTGCTCAGCGCCACTGCTTGTTACAACTTGTATTCGCCGACCTTGCCGGGTTGCAGAGTGGGGCCAGCTGAGAGAAAAGACTCGGTAAATTGTGTCTAGAGTGCGCCATCTAGTGGGATCAACTGAAATGCCGGGTATTGCAGGAAAAAGGCAAAATGAATGCGGTCTTTACTATAATTTGGACAATTTTGTACCAATATTCGGTGGGCCAGATTCAAAAACCCAACTTAGTTTGCCCATGCCTGCTCTAAGATAATGCTAACCTCACAGTCAGTGGTGTCCCATCATGCCCCTGGCTAGGGCTGCTCGATTATGGCAAAAATCATAATCTCGATTATTTGGGTCAATAATAGATATCACGGTTATTAAAAACAATTATCCATTTACTTTGAAAACATCCATTAATTGAAAAAAATTTGAACAGTTGGGTTTTAAAAAAAATACTTTAATACTTTTTTTTAATTTAAATAAATAAATAATCGTTTTATTTTGATTATGTTTTTTTCATAATCGTTGCAAGACAAAATCGTAATTGCGATTAAAATACAATTAATTTAGCAGCCCTACCCCTGGCCCCTAATGCCTTTAATACTTAAAAAGCTATTAATGATGTAGAAACTCTTTATCAGGAGCTGCCCTAAAGGAAGATGCATTTCTAACCAGCGGGGCCTACTTCTATGTTCCTTTTGATGAGCCATTAAAATGCAGGTTTGTGATTGGTTTGGTCCCTAACACGGCTTAATGTTACTGAATCTGTGTGTGCCATCCTGCAGGGAAATGACAGACAAAAACATAGCGCTTTAATGGATGTTGTAACCTATCCTGGCAAATAACATTGATTTATCTGGTTTTGGAAGACACCTTTTTAGAAGGACAGCTTGATTTGATTATAGCCCAATCGGAGTGACAGTTTACAAAGTTTCTAAACTCATTTTTACCCCAATGCCATATCTATATTCTTCTTCTTCAAAAACTGACTGAAGCACGTTTGCCTCTTTCCCCCAGAATATTTGCAGGACATTATCACTAACTTGAATCCAATAATGCAGCAATACTACTAAAAATGAAGATGTGTGCAAATGAAAAAGCTGTATTGAGTTTATCTTGCGTTATTTATGCCAGGCATAGGGTGTCAAATTGCATCAGGAGCAACAACAACTATTACTGGAAAGCCAAGAGCTCTGCAGACATCATTTTGACCCCTAGCCTCACCCTACCTTCTTTATTCGACACTGTTCGACAATCATCATTTGTTTTTAGCGCAGGTCACAAATGTACCCACACATACCAGTGCCCCATACAACCATACATCAACTCAAATCTATTTCATCTCCGCCTGGACGCAGATGATAGGTTGATCCGTAGAACAAATTCCATCATAATGAACAATCCCCGCTCCTGGCAGCCTTTCAAAAAAAGCCTTGATGAATGGGTTGTTTACCTACTTCAGTGCATGTAGTGCCGAGTGCAGGCCTGGCCCGCCAAAATGCCTTTTCATTACGAGGCTGCAGAGCCCTGTGACCAGTCACTGAGAGGAAACTGGATATCACTTCCTGTATTCCTCAGCAGTCGTCAGGCAAAAACATGCCCGATGGACACTTCTTGAGTCTTAAATGTCACACTGTAATGCAGTTATTGACTGTATTATTTTTCGTTTTTTTCTCGAGTAATTCTGCATCTTTGGAGCCGAGTATCAGCTGTCGGTGAAACCAGAAACGTGAAGTCATTGCTTTCAATATGGCCGCCAATCTAATGACAAACACTCTATACTGTGGTGTTAAGCGACTAGTAATAGAAACAAGACAATCATACATTTATCTTGTGTAGTTTCTCCTTTCATAACCCTAAACAAATTATACATATTGTACTTACGCTCAACCTCAATGCCTCTACATTTTAATTCAAAAAAAGGTATTTGCACAGTTTCTCAATATGGAACCTATCAAGTATATCCAGTCTAATAGAAAGTGTTAAGAACTGAGGTTAAAAGGTAGCTTTTGTCAGATGTTGTTTTTCTCCTATGGCTGTTAAAACTCAGAGGAACAAAACTGTTTTTGCTTTTCCGCCACACAAGCTCAAGGATTCCTAAATAAATCAGACACTTTATCTGTTTCACCATCCAGCTTAGTTTTTTTAAGAGTAGACAGACCATCCCCCCCCAGGCGTTTGCTGGCTACCTACCAACGCGACTTAGTCGAAACTTCTCCAACGTTTGGCAGGTGGTTGGTGGTCATTTACCACCCAGCATGCACCTCACTGTGCTGGACCTAGATCAGACCAGAACCATCTCTGCTGCGTGGCTCCAACCTTCTAGCCCTCACACTTTGTGATTAAATAGACATGTGCTAATACACAGGATCTGATGTAGCTCTCCTGTGTGCATTTTGTTTCCTCTTTGGCACTCTGGCTTGTATTTGAGATGGGAATGGTGGTTGGAGTGAGTGCATGTCATTTGAGTAAGAAAGTGAATTTGTGCCAGCTCAGGCTACTTACTGTCTCATAAAAGGAAATACTTAGAGGAGGAATTGATTATGGTCACATTTCACAATTGGGAAAATACAGTGTGTCAGAGTTAGATGAACAACAAATAATGCCGTATTTTTGTTCCAAAGATTTCGAAACAAAAACGATGGATCAAGTGATTTTTTTATCCATCTATAAGAATTACGGTTTAGATTTTTCATCGGCATAAAACGAGTTTATTTCCTTTACTTGTTAAATCCTTTAATCATAACTTTATGAAAAGCGTTTTTAGCAATGGATGTGTTACTTAATGATTGTATAATGTATTCTCCTTGATATACTGTCAATACTCCTAAACAGAAAAGCAAGAGAACGTCATTTTGAATGACTTCTTAAAGCTGCTAACTTAATGAAAGTAATCTTCATAACAGCATTCCGTGTACCTCGCTCCCTAACTTTGATTGAGTTCATTATCCATGCTGAGCACAAATCATGATTGATCATTAAAGCGCTGGGAGCTTGAATCCATTTTTTTTTTGGATTTGGTTTCTTTTTTAAGCTCCAGGTGAAGCGGGGCCAGCAGCAAGTTGGGCTGTTTGTCAGCCTTCAGGTCTATCACGGTGCATCTGATCTCGCCATCAAAGAGGGAAGCATCACCCTCTGCGTCTTGCTCTCAGCGTCGAGGGCCTCCACCGTATTTCTCAGATTTGGCTTCTCGGAATTGCCTCTACCTAACATGACCTCTTGGCCGCGATACAAAGATTGAATTTTCAGGGCCGGCAGCAGATAATCAGTAAATCTCAAGTCGCTGCATCTCTGCCAAGTTCACAATCTTTTCCATCTTCATATTACACTCTCTCTAGTGAATCTCCTGTTTTCAGTCTAATTCTTCTCCCGTCTAATTGCCTCTGTGGTTGCAGGAATATCTTTAAGTTTATTTCCCGTCAATCCGTTGGGGACTTGGAGTTTAATCACAGTGGAATGGAGCATCAGCTAAATGCCCAAAATGTAAAATGTCAGAGTGAATTTCCAGAGCGAGGGGTGAGGAGGGTTGAAGCAGTTTTTCACAAAGTCCCAGTGGATTGGGAAGTGGGTCGGGTGTTTAGACATTTTGCAGGGGGAGGCATTGCTAAACGTCCACAGCTAAAGTAGGTCATGGTTAACCTCCTTGATACATCTCACATATAACTAGAAGAGAGATGGAGAAAATGATAAAAACATGCATTATTGAAGGTATTGTATTGACTGTATTGTGCGCTAGTATTCATCTTGATGAAGTAAAGGTCTGACAAAGCCTTCCTTTATAAATGAAACATTACGATATAACTCTTTGGTTTATTGCGGGACTTTCTCAGAATGTGCGTCACGTTACATGAAGTTTAAATATATATTTTTCTTTACCCATTTTCCCACATGAGCAATCAGCCATTATTAAATATATGTTACAAACACCCACCGTCTCCCAGAAAAAGATGACCTCGCTTTACGCACTTTGGCTATAGTTGCCCAATGCTGTGTTTCTTTCTGGATCATTCTATCCAACAAACGTTATTAGGACAAACAATGTGGCCTGTTCTTCTCATGTTTGACATTTCCAAGCGTGAAATGTCTCCCAACACAAAGAGCCTTCTCTCTTTATTGCCTGGATATGTGCCTGTGGGTGGAAGCCCTATTGTATGTCCTTGCACAATTGCTCGTGTAGGCTCTGCACTCACTGACTTTGTCCGCTTTAGTGAACTCTGAGCTTGCGACTGAGTCAGAAGATTGATTTCTCCGCTTTATATCCTTCATATCCGCCATACTGCCCACCTTTGGCACACTGCGCTATAGGCAACCAGCCTGTATTGTCACCTCAATTCAGCGCCGTGATTGATTTGAGCTCTTAACGGCTGTATTTACACCACAGCACTGTATTTGCAGTTCACATGGCTCGCAGCTCTTTGACACACAGTGTAATATCTGAATGGAGGCGTTATCAATGGAGCTGCTGAGGTGTTGCGGCTTGCCTTGGCCGAATAGAACAAAGACGTCAGGCTTTAGTCATGCTTTTTGTATTTGAGCAATGTCGTTTTCAGAAAAGCATCAGGCAACAACAAAATGTAAGAATGCAATTAAAATCCTATAGAAAGATCATTGTGGGATCAAACAAAGCAACAGTTCCCAGCTTCTCAAATGTGTGATATTTCATGCTTTTTTACGCATGTGATTGACTTGTTTTTGTTTCAAGAATGTTGGCCAATTGGACTGTGGGAAAATATGCTAGAAATGTCCTCAAATATTTTGACATAGTAAAACGATTAATAGACTTTTGGACAAAATAATCTGCAGATTAATTCCCAAAAAGTAATCATAAGTTGCAACCCTATTTGAAACAATTGCTTGTATTATATTATAAACCAAACCTTTTCTAGTGACCTTCCAGGAACTAAAGGCTCGAAATAAGTCAACAAATCTAATCTTATGGCCTCTTTTGATTCTTTATTATGGTTGTATTTATCCTACTCCAGTTCTATAGCAACACAACAGTGGGGTATTTGTTTCATTTGGGTACTGGAAACTCATTATTTTGAGTTGGTTGTCTTGAAGTTCACGCAGGAACTTCCTGTGGCATGCATTGTAAATCACTCCAGTCAAATGGAAATGCGCATGCAGAGCACCTGAACGCATCGTTTCCGCCGGGATCAGCGCCAGCATGGCTTATGTTGTTACGCCAGAAGTGGCTAATGAGCTAACCTTCCGCTTTACCTCCGCATACCTCTCTGTAATTATCGCCTTCAGCTCCCACGAGAGCCAGCGGTGCTTTCATCCCCATCCAGCAGGAACAGAAACAATAGAAAAACCAGGCGCCATACAATGGACACTTAAACGGCCCGATGGGGTGGATGAATTTACTAAACAGCGGGTGATGTTGCTGCTTATTTTGAGTCAAAGGATACATCATGTCGTAGCATTATAACACAGCTTAGAAAATAAACCATCCGTACAGTTTGGGATATTCAAAGCACTTGATTTAAATACGGTAGGTATTGTTTGCTTTATTTTCTTAAGTTTCCTGTAGCCATTTAATGGTTCCGATTGGAGGAGCTACCTTGGTTACCAACATCTCCTCATCTTATCTCTACTTCAGGTTTCAGTGTCGAGCTCATGGGCATTTTAGCTGCAGCTTATGGTGAAAAAACAAATTAACTTTCCATTTCTTTGCTTTGTTTTTGCACAGCCTAATCAGCAATCTAACTCAGAATCATTGTTTACCTTCATTTGGTGGCGTCAGTTGTAAAGAAACTTTTTGATTGAATAGTCCAAGGCTTCCAGTCCATAACTCTTCAACATGCTTTGAATAACTTCAAAGTCTCTCCCTTTAATTTATCAAAATGACGGATGGCCTTCAGATTCTTCAGTCTTTTAAAAGACTTTAGTCAATGGCGGGAACATTTCAGTTCTGTCTGTTTCTGTGAAATAGTTTGGGACTTCATGTGGAATGGATTTTACGGGTAAAAAGCTGCAAAGAGGCAGTGACCTCACCTGCCAGTGAAGTGGTCGCTCTCCTCCAGCTGCAGCTGTTATTGAAGAGAGACCTGCAGTGCTTCCATGACCCTGGATGGCATTAGCTGGCTTTACGTAAGCAGCCATTTTATTGAAAAATATCATTATCTACCAAAAAGTAACCTTCATTACGGAAGCTAAGCCCTGATTTCTGGAAGATTATGTGACTGGAAACACTTTCAGGGCGGTCTGGACACTTCTCTTTTGCGAGGTTATTTAACTGGGAAGTGGATAAGGATTATATAAATCTGAGCATTACTCTTTATTTGTCCTGGAGTTTTCTGTAAAAAATACAGAACATTTTGAGTCATTAAGGCAGGGTGCAAATCCTTCCTAGTATGACAAATACAATTTAAGGGAAGTTAGATTAATAAAAAGAACTATAAATACATTTGGAAACTTATCTTTTAATAACCCAACACGTTATGATAATTATAGAACTCCAACCGACACGCATTAAAGGCCATATAAAATAGATGATGTATAATTGACATATTGACTTATCATAAAACAGCCATGATTCATCCTTTCCAAACTTCTTCAGCAGCAATGGGAAGCTCATAACCCTTTGACTCATGCACTGCCTTCCTTTTTCCATGCTTGATGAGCTGTTTTTCACCCAAACTAGTAAGTCACACTTGTATCGAAGTTGGCTGTTTTTCAGCAGAAATTCAATCATGTGAAAAGATATCGCCTTGATAAGTACCTGAGTAATACAAACAGCTTTGAAATGTGGTGTCTCAGGTCAAGAGAGGTAACACTCAGCGGCAAAATCCTGCTCACTGCTCCTTTTGGTGCACAAAATGATACTTAGGAAGCAGTCCTGGCTTCCTGTGTGTCTGAAACATTTAGCTGCAGTGTTGTCAGCCGTCTAAACCGGACTAACTCTCTGACAGGTGATGAGAGGCGGCAGCAGCGACGCTAGACTGACAAGCTGTCATGCAATATTTTTCCTCGGATATCATTTTGCAAAAAAAGCTGCTGTCTGCGTTCATCCGCAAGAAATCAGACTCTCCTTTATTTTGGCAGGGAGGGAATGAAATAGTTCACTTCTGTTGCTTTTGTAATCAGGATTTTGATTCCTCTTATTTATTCTGTCATGCCTAGATCATTTGTATTGCCTACCTTACAACAAAACGTTTTCATTGGTGTATTGGAAGTAGATTTTATTACAAATACACTTTTGACGACTTCATGGTATTGCATACTTTGAGGCTGTAAAGAAATGTCGTTCCACCTGTTATTGTCTAATTACTACATTCTCTGTAAATGACCTTTTCACTTGCCTTGTGAATCTTTCAATTGAAAAGCTGCTTATTCTAGTTAACCGTGTAAAAATATGTGATAGAGAAATTGTTATTTGCAACCGCTCGTTCAGGAAAAGCCAACAATGCTGTCTTAATAATGACACTCCTTGAAATTCAAAGAAAACTATAACGTTGTCTCCCTCTTCATCCTCTCCAGGTGCCATCCTGGGACGCTCGGAGACGAAGCAGTGCGCCTACTACAACTCCAACTGGGAAAAGGAGCGAACCAACCGCAGCGGCATCGAGCCTTGCAGGGGCGAGGAAGACAAGCGGCGCCACTGTTTCGCCACGTGGAAAAACGTCTCCGGTGCCGTGGAGGTGGTAAAGCAAGGCTGCTGGCTGGACGACGTCAACTGCTACGACAGGTACGCAGGAAGCAGAACATAAAGAAGTAATACCTGAACAATCGTAGGCTATCCATAGGTCTGTTGAATAACTCGTATTTAAAACCATTTTCAGTGACATTTTTAAAAAAAATGAACGTCACTTGTTCATCGTCAGAATAGACTGGTTTTGACAGCACTGAAGAGTTCCTCAAACGCCTCACATGTGGCTGTCAGGGACTTGCAAATCCTCCTTTTTTGAGAAAATGTGAAAACATAACATCTCTTCTGTTGATTGTGTGTGAAATTTATACCTAGTAACAGTCTTGGTTTAAGGGCTAATTTGCTCTGAAATGTAAGGCATTTGCCCCACAAACGAAATGTATACGTCAAAAATGATTAAACTGAATCCGTGACTGGGTATTTAAACGACTAACGGATGTCAAAAAAAGTGAATTTACAAACATATCAAAGCTCCATCCAGTTTCGCCTCTCTAATCAATGCTTCAAAGCTTTACATGAATTCCAAGCAAGCACGCCATGAAGAGATGTTGACTCTGTAAACAGTTCAAATGAAATTACCAGAGTTTTTGGTTGATTTCCCATCTTTAGGAATTGCCGTGCAGATCTTAACATGATGTATTCCTCCAAACACAGACACAGATATGATATTATTCTAGTTTGTTTCTGGCTCAAACCTCACCCTGGCTTCTGGTTTGAGCCGGTTCTGCTTGTGTTTGATTCGCGAGCGATAAAGTAGATGGTGCAGCCCGCACAGTTTGGGTACCTCTGCTCAGACGGCGCCGCCTCGCCTCCCTGGAGAGTCCAGAGCAAGGCGAGGGCGGCTGCTGCCACTTCCTTTGGCTTTTATCTGATGACTGTGTGAGTGTGAAGCAGAGAGAGTGTGAGATTGTAAGTGTACACGTGTGTGTCTCTTTGCATGTGTGTTGCCGTGTGTAGGAGTCACTTAATAAATGTTTTCCTTTCATGTCTTCCGAGAGGCAGGAGGGGAGTGTGTGTATGGGCCTCGTAAAGCATCTGCAGGGAGAAGTGTGCGAGCACATCAGCGTGCAGTTGATGAGTTTGCGCGTGCACTCCCTGGCACTTAAATAAAATAAATTGCTTCCCTGTCCTCTGTAATCGTGCAGAGAGGAGGGGATCGTTGAGTTCCTTGTTTTCTAATTCCCACCTCCATGTCTTCCGCAGTAGCGAGTGTTTGGAGAAGAAGGAGAGCCCTGACGTCTTCTTCTGCTGCTGTGAAGGCAACATGTGCAACGAGAAGTTCCTGTACGCCCCTGAAGTGCCCCAACCGGGAGCACCGCATCATTCTACCGCCTACAGTATGTACACTTCAACACACACACACTCTACACACTAGGGTTGTGTTGCTGCCTAACCTAAAGTGGATTTTGTTGGAGGTGAAAAGTCAACTTTCTTCTATTATATGAGTATTTCTGCTTACACCAGGGTTTATGAGCAGAAACACCTACGAACAGTAGCAGGGAGAATAAGATTTTTAAAATATCGTGTTACCTCTACACATGTGTAGTTATATGAAATTAAACATGAGAATTATTATACTATACAAACTTCAGCGGTGTCAAATTGATAAACAAAAATATAACTGACTTACAAATTATATATAAACAAATGATCTACTTAATTACACATCCGAAAAGGGGTGGGAAGAAGTTTCCACTTATTTAATCCCACCCCAATTATTAACATATATATTAATTTTTTTAACACATAAAAGAAAGAAAAAAAGTAAAAACACTGATTGAAATTAATTTTAAGAAAACTATAATAACATTAAAAAATAATAAAACATATAGTAGTATTTACATTGAAATAGAATGGAATAAAATATGTGCAGTAATAACAAAAAAAATCCTCCAAAAAGGGTGTAATGTAAGTACAAAGCTGATCTCCAGGGAACACAGGTGTGGCTTTTTGAAAAGCAAAATGATGTAGCCCGTTATACTCTGTGCGCTCACAAAGCGGTGACAGTTTGGTGTCCTTGAACTCATCACCTCGCTGCTGAAGGCGCGTCTGTCTTTTCCTATTCCTTTAAATGTGACTCTGTGAAACCTGCAGACACCCTGTAGAGAAAAAAGCTTTCTGACAATCGCCCTGAGCGTCCCACCATGCAGCTGGTGCTACCCCGTCGGTCCCAACTTGTTCTCTCACCCCCTTCACCCCCCACCCCGCGGATGGCGTCCGGGCGTCGGCGCTCTGACAGGGGCTGCCCAATCAGACGCTCACACCTTGTGATGGCAGCACGGGCTGAGCCAGCAGGCGTCACCCTGCAGGGGTCACACACAGTTCGCAGCTCTGTTATTTTTGGAAGGGCGGATTACGTTATGTCACGAGATGGATTTGCTAATCCTGGTGTGTGTGTGTGTGTGTGTGTGTGTGTGTGTGTGTGTGTGTGTGTGTGTGTGTGTGTGTGTGTGTGTGTGTGTGTGTGTGTGTGTGTGTGTGTGTGTGTGTGAGATATGACTCCTAAGCACACAGGCTGTAAGCAGGGTTGATACTGCACTTAGAGATGATGCAGCACAATGTCAAACCAATCAGGCAGCTGTGGAACAAGTACACAGATTATTTGTAGCCATACCAAAGAGTAAAAATACTCTATTGCAAGTTAAAGTCCTGCATTCAAAATCTTACTTAAAGTGGACCTATCATGCTATATTTGAACAATATATTGTAGGGTCATACCTATACAAAGTATATAAATATTGTTTTTTTTTCAAAATACCAAACAGATCCTGCATTTTAGCCATGCCTCATTTCGCTCCATTTGCTCTTTCCGGCC
>NW_011364450.1:149860-192309 GCF_000735185.1 Notothenia coriiceps | reverse complement strand
CCAGACTTGCACCTGCGTGCGCCAGCGCTACACACGACCCCGGCCGCCGCCTCTCCCTCACACGTGCCCCGACTAAAGATGAACAAAGCGGCAGCGCGCTAAAAAGAGGTTCAAGGGAGGCCCTGCCATCATGCCTGATGTTGGCTATTGATCGTTATTTTGTTTAGGGTCTGGTAAACATAGTTCGCATAAAGAAATCATGGAATTCCTGTATGTCTGATTTTTTTTTTTCCTTTTGTCTTTTCTCTCGGTCGCGCGCGGGTTCCGGGTCAAATAATCGGTGTGGCAGGGCTGCGGCGCGGCGCGAGAGCGTAATCCGATTGAGGGCGTGTCTGGCAACCGGCTACGCCACTCGTATATAGCAATGCGATACTATGCTATTATAACATAGCGGTGTACACTTATGCCAGCTGTGATTTATTAATCAATTAATGACAAATTCAATCATTGTAATTATACTTGCATTCAGAAATAAGCAATAAAGCTTTAACAAATGCTTTATTTTCTTAAGGCAATTTTATAGTTATGTTGTTTTGATATCCTTTACTTAAAGGGAACCTATCATGCAAAGCACTTTTGTACGTCTTTATACATGATATATGTTGTCCCGACTGTGCCAGGGATCCACCAAGTGTCAGAAAACACAACCTTTCTCTCTTTCCTCCATACCCAAATCTCTAAAAACGGGGCTGCAACGGATCTGATACAGACTGATCCAGATTTGGAAAATTCTCTAATGTCAGGAAAGAGAGAAGGTTGTGTTTCTGACACTTGTCGTTGAGTTCGCCTGGCACACCGGGACACTATTCATGTATAAAAGACGTTACAAAAGGCATTTTGCAGATAGTCCCCTTTTAAGTAAAGGGTATACAACACAACATATACTTAAATTGCTAGAAAATAAAAGCATTTGTTAAGCTTTATTGCCTTATTTTCTGAAGATAGTATATTACAATGATTGAATTTGTAATATTGATTAATAAATCACAGGCTTGGCATAAGTGTACGCTATGTATAATAGCATAGTATGATTGCTATAGTATTCTAGGTTGCCAGAAACTGACCATGATCAAAATCGATTATTCGGCAGCCTGGGATATAAATAATCCATTTTGACCGACCCCCCCCCGGGAGAGAAAGAAAAAAAAAAAATCAGACATAAGGAATTCATTGATTTCTTTACTGGAACATGTTTAAACAGTACAACAAAATTAACTACGAACAATAAACCAACTCATGGCATGGATGCAGCTCCTTTGAATCTCATTTTTACCTGCCGCGTTTGTTCATTCTTTAGTCGCACGTGTGAGGGAGAGGGGGGGTGGGGGCGGGGTCGGTGTGTAGCGCTGCAGCAGCAGTCTGCTCTGCACGCAGGCTTCCTCCAAGTTTACAGTAAAACAAACTGGTGGTGTGACCAATGGCCATTTACAATTATTAATACTATTACTATTATTAGCATTAGTCTATATGTTGGTTGAAACTAAGCCAGAAAAAAAAAAAAAAAAAAAACATCAATAAAAAAATATATAAATAAAATCGATTTTTAAAAATAATATTCGATTATGGAGACTGTAACGAATATTCGAACTGGCATCCCTAATATATACTGCTGCTAGATATCTTAACTGATATGTATATGTCAATTTAGTTTTATTTAGACATAACAATGTGATATATCGGATTGTTTTATATTTTCTATATACATGAAGATAAAAAAAGCCAATTCCTAACTTGTCATTTTTTGTCAACTCTGTCTCTCCCCACAGCCACCTCCAACCCATTTTCCCAGAAGCCCCAGCTGTTCAGCACTCTGCTGTACTCCCTTGTTCCCATCATAGGCCTGGCCGCCGTGGTCCTCTTCTCTTTCTGGATGTGGAGGCATCACAAACTGGCCTACCCCGCCGCCCTCGTCCCCACACATGTAAGTCTCAGAAAAACTCTTCAAATGTGAAATGAAACCCTCCAACTAAAGTCCACTCCATGACAACTTTTGCGTCTTCCTCAACCCTCATCACTGTGGTGTGTTTCCAGAGGTCACCTGCCAATCAAACGATGTGGCAGGGACACTGGTGTCGGCTTTCTTCAAAGTTGCTGCTGATGCAGTTAGGGTTTCTCTTTTAGTCCGTGCTTCATCTGTTAATTGCAAACAAAGAGGAAAAAAGTCAAACGCATCGTTTCCTGCGTCGCAAATTACCCACAGCCCGTAAAATCAAACACTAAAGCTTGCAAAAACACATACAAATAATCAAGATAGGGACATTTAACGCTGTACTTACATAACAACCATTAAATATATCAAACAATACAAGTCAATTGTCATTAGTTTCTGTTGTGAAAAACGAGACCCACAGAGACAGAGACACACTGTGCCCACAGTTTACGTTGAGATAATTGCTTTTTCAGTTCCTTCTTTTAAAGTTGTATTGAAGGAGCCCTGGTTTCCTTTTTACCTTGAGTCTCTTTCTGAGCCGACACTCAGACTGTAGTTACGACGGCTCACATTGTCTCAGCTTTTAATCACACAATTGCGAAATGCAAGTTTGAGGCACATCTGGTCGTGTCGTCGTTCACTTATTCATTACTCATTCCTTTTTTGCCATCAGGGTTTTTCCATAGCTGAAAAAACATCAACTTTTCATGTCTTCACTGGACAGTTTCATCACCTGTTTTAAACATCTTCTTTAAACATCTTCATCCTCCTAGGGCTGGGAATAACGCTGTTTTGCAGAATTCCTGATTCATATGGTTTTTTTGTTATCACTTCAAGGCGGTTATGAGCCAACAGCAGCAGCAGAGCTATATTCTCTGCAGCTCAGCAGCAAGGAGGAAAAGACAACCCAAGCAGAGCTTCCACCGTATGGAAGAGGAGTCAGGGGCCTCTGCATTATTGATGAGGCTTTATATAGGCAAACAAAACTAAACACAGAGACGCTCGCAGCTCTGCCTCCGAGGATTGTGGGTGGGTGGGGAGTGCGGGGGCGGGAGTGAGGAGAGACATGCAATTCTTTCAACTTGGTTATTGTATTTGCACAGAGCTAAAGCCTAGCAGGGAAGAGATAAAAAGATAGTGGCACAATGCAATCAGGAAACAAATGCTAATGTGCATCGGACATCAACACTGCTTTATGAAACATCTTACCTGGAGACAAACAAATGAACGACATAAAACAAAACGAGATCATGACCAACGAGGAGTCAGATCAATTCAGAATGCACAGCTGAAATCACAAGGGGGGGGGGGAGGAAATGAAATAACCCGGATGGAAGAAATGAAGTCATGGCGGATGTGTGTAATCGCGTGTGCGTGCAGAAGTATTTAATGCATGAGTAGGTGTACAAGGACAGGAGGAGGAAAGGAGGTCACTCGTACACGGATGTATTTAAGAGTCTGAAAGGAGGTGATGCAGTAAACCCCACCCGCCTGCTTCTTGAAGGTGGATAAAACCTTATCTGATACACATCCCAAGGTTATTTTATAATTGTTTATACCAGGGTTTTCAATAGGCGCTTTCACACCGGAGTGCTTTTACCCGTACTTTTCCAGTTTAGTTTCCGATAGTTCCTGGGATTTTGCGTTCACACCAAAAAGAGAACTTAGTTCATGAGAACTTTTACCCCCTTTTTAGTCCCTGCTAGAGAGGTGGGACTTTCCTTGGGAGAAAAAAGTTCCAATTTCTGATTGGCTGGGCGGATTGCAAACCACGCCCCGTAAAACTCGGAAAGGTTTTTTGAAGCCGCCATTGTATTTGCTGGCATTAGCATTAGAAGCTGCTGGGAGTCCCAGCAGCTTCTACTGAAGCCAGTCCCCAACTCCGGGGACTTCCGGCCGGGGACTTCGGGTGGCAGTATACGCCGTGAAGTGGTTTGCGGCCTGCCAGTAAAACCAAAGAAGAAGAGGAAGAAGAAGTGACATAAGCGGCTTCATTTGCGTAATCTTCCCTCAAGGTATTTATTCCGGTGTGAACGCGATCTGCTCTTTAGTTCCATGAGGGAACTAAGTGCTGGGAACTAGGTACGGCAAAGTACTTGGTGTGAAAGCGGCTAATATAGAAGATGGAGAGCTGTGGGAGAGGGATGCAGCAGGAGGGGAGATTTATTTCTATGTTCTTGTTTTGGGGTTGTTGTTGTTGTTGTTGTTGTTGTTGTTGAAGAATGCTCCACAGGCTGTATTAAAAAAGCAGGGGAGACTCCGGCAATCACTCAAACTGCTCGCTCCTCCAAAGTCACTGCGGACGGCTTCCAGCGATTCTTCCACCCCTGAGAGCGAGAAAAAAAACCCGTCTGCTCCACCGCAGGTTACTGAGCAACACCTGCCTGATGAAGTCACATTTATATAAGAACTCGGGACAATAAGATGTTTGACATTTGAAAAAGAAAGGTAACGCCTACTGTTAAACCTGACTCAGAGCTCCAAGGCATTCTCACACATGTCTCTCGTCAAGCAGAGGAATGAAGATAAAGTCACTCGTGTGCACTAAACAAATCTGTGTGCAATTGAAATGCAAATTATACTTGAATATACGTTTTTATTTTTTAAAGCGACACGAGTTGCATAACAAACCGACTGTCATTATGTTGCGTATTAGCTTATAGCAACTCAATTAGCCCTCAAAGGTAGAATATACTTTATGGATTTAGTCTAAAAGAGCGCAAGTAAGCTGGACTTAACACACAATACTTACTCATTGATCTTTTGTGTGACAGTAACAAATGGCCCACACTTTTTGCTAGTTAGATCTTATGTGTTTCCGTCATAGGTATTTTTCTTTGTTCTTTTGGCTCACTTTCTACATTTAGCCAGCCAAAGAGTTCACAGTCAGTGAAGACAAAGAAAGTGGCTTCCATTATTTTCTTTGCAAGGTAATGAAACATGCAGTCCTCATGATGCAAAAGTAATTGTTCCCATTTAATGATCAGTAATAGATTCATTATCACGCCTCAGTGATCTAATTTCGAAAAGAAAGACTTTACTTGGGACAGACTAAAGGTGAAGGTATTTGAGTTCATACAGGGTTAAACATTTGTAAAAGTGCATCTTTAACTTTCTTGCACTTACTTTCAAGCCCTCGAGCCTTAAGGAGATTAAATCCAGAGAGAAATGCAGAAAACAGTGCAGCTAAGTGACTAAATGGCACGTTGTCATTATGTCATTATGAGGGTGGTCCATCATGGGCTGCATATTCGCCACCAAGCCTCCATTACTAACACCACAGCGCGAAGTGGAGGCAAACTGGAATTGATTGTGTCTGAGTACACAGGCCCACCGCTTTCACACGCAAAGGCCTGCAGCACTTACACTTGTGTCTGGACATTTTTTTTCCACCTGGACGCTGTTTTCTTAATCTATCCATCGATTCTGACCAACATCTCATCAATTGCTTTACTATGGAGCTACTCGCATCTGGGTGTAGCTTTCCAAAGAGCCACTAATGGGAAGTCCAGGTGTCCTGAAAGACTGCTGACTTTTGACTGCTGCGGCTTATTTTGGATTTTGACTTGACTTTTGCGTTTGCTCATTTTTTCTTTGCTGGGAAAACGCAGCTCATGTGTTGCCATGTGAAATGCAAATGTAACATTTACATTGTAGATCAAACTGTGAGCTGGTTGTGAAAGATATACTCGTTTGTGTATTTTGACAAGCTTGGTAATGCTTAAAATTCTCCTCAGGGGGTTACTTTAATTTGCTCTCCATTGACTTGTCCCCCCATGGCTGTGAATAAAACATGAAAAACTATGTGTAGGTATTTACTAGAAGGGTGAACACAACATCACATAGTGTCTAATTTAAATAAAAACATTTCCAATTTTAGAATATCTAGTTTGGACTAATTTCTTATAAGGCATGTTTTGTTTTAAATGTAAGATGTGAAAATCTTTTTTTGTTTTTCTCAAAGTAAAAAAATGGCAAATAATACTTTTAGGAAAGACATAATTTTGCTGTTTTTTGTGCAGTATGATCAGTTTTAATTTCAGTTTAGGCGCTTTCATTCACTTATTTAACTCTCCATTTCTGTGTCTTACATAATCTTTGTGTGTACATTCATGCATCTTCCATCAGGGGGAACTATAAGAACTTTCCTTTTAACACATTGTTAAATCCATTTTCATTTGCTCTGCTTATTAATAGCATCATGTACATTCCTTTATACACCATCTTGCCTTGGTACCATGCTTATTAACCACCTTGTGATCCATGTGGGATTACCTGTTCCTTCATGTGTCCCAGACTCAATCTTCCCAAGCCTCGGTCTGGAAGGAGAACAAAAGGTTGTTCGGGGACGACCCATCGTTCCCCTGCCCCTATTTCATCCACTAACCGAAGGAAAATAATTTCTCTGTTTGCTTCCTATGTTCCTTTTCAACAAGCACGCCTTTCACATTATGGTGGAGGTAAGAGCAGTTCAATTGAAGTTGAAACTCTATTAGTTTTCCCCCCCCTTTCTTTGGGTTCGGAGCTTGCTTTGAATTCTCCACCTCGATCCCAGACCACCATTTTGTTCTTCTCTTTGCAGCTTGTTTTCGGTTCGAAGCACTTTTTTTGTTCTGCCTGGGTATTATTGCATGGATGGATGTCTTTTGTGTTCCCTGCTGAAAAATGTATTGTGCATGGTGGAAAAAAAGTGGCGAATGCAGCCCTCCTTTTTTTTATTATATGAATGTCCACCTGTGATGTTTATGTAACGTATTGTGTCTGATGTGACCCAGTTTCCAGAGTGCTATCTACAAGACCTATGGCTCACCATGCAGAGAGACGGGAGAAACTGCAGCATGCTTTTCATCCTTAAATGCAGAACGAGGATGAGTGCTGATAGATTTTTGCATAAGTAGGAGAATTGCCACTTACCTGGAAAAAATGTTCAAGGCACAGAGTGTAAATTACTTAAGTACAAGAGGAGCGTAAGCCTCTGTAAATGTACTTTGGCTCAAATTCTATCCTTCTGGAGTAGCAGTATGGCTCACAGAACATTTAAAAATAAATATATAATAGGCAGCTCACTAAATAAAAGTCAGTCATGCTGTCAGAGTTCAGAGCCAGGCTTATTGTGAGCCTTCCAGCTGCACTCTGTTTAAGGTCATGTCAACAACTTTTGATATTACCTCAAGTTCACATCAACAACACAACATGACCTTAAGATGTGATTTTTGGAGGAAAGCTTCTACGTATTTCTAAAAATCAAACTTAGCATTTTGATTCACTTCACCTAAACCCTGGACAAACCAAACCAGGCCTCACGGATCAGTTGTGATGTAACAGATGAAGGTGTAATCCGATTAGGCCATGGGAGATGGTTGAGGGTTGGGAAGAACGGCGTGAAGCAGCAGATTCTGTCTTCCTGTTTCCTGCGGTCTGCTGACTCAGTGTAATGCGCCCCCGTCAGAGGCTACCGTGATCGGACACGGTATCCGGTAACTCCCGGATACCGTGCTTTTCAACCTCATCAGGATCATCTGAAATGCCAGGAAGTTGTCACCATGTGGATGACATTGTAACATGAAGCCCTGCTGGTGTTCAGGATCAAGCCATCACCCTCAAATCCGTCATCAAAATCACATCTCGGTTGCCCAGCATGTGCAGGAATCTTCCCCTGGCTTTATGTCTAACGATGACTTGCATTGTACCGTTAGGCAACACCGGCATGTGGAGCACGTCTATCGTCATTTTCTCATTCGCATCACGATCGGACGCACTGCCACATATTTGGCCGCGCACAATGGATGCACAGGAATTTGTCTTTGTGACATTTGTGCAGACATACTGGTGATTCTTTGGGAAAGATAAGACGGTGCGAGAATGACTGATTTATTAACCACATCGTCACCAGTATCAGAATGACTTTAACCCCAAATGCAGACATTTATTTTATTTTAAGGCTTGACCATGCCTTTTTAACAGTTCTCCACTAACAACCTGCAATATTAATAATCCACCTGAGGATCTTTTATATCATTCATGAAGATACCCCGATTACAAAACTGGAGCTTTTCTCTGTTTCAGACTCATTTATGACTTGCGTTATAAAACAACAATCTTTTTCCCATCCAAATCATGATCAGAATTTGAAACACTTTGAATTACTTTGCTCGGTAAACATGCAGGCATTTGAATGGAAATGTAATAAATTGCTACAGAACAGCAAGCACTTCTTGTATTGGCTGAAAAAACACAGCCCTTGGATAAAACTCTAATTTTCTCCACTAAATCCTGATCAGAATAATAACCGCCTTAGACTCAGAAGAATGTTTTGTTACATTTTCTGCCCATGGAACAGTGATGGCAAAGGGAGTCATTTTCCCTGACAGTATCACAGCAGGTGTACCCTTCTGGTTCTGCTTTCCCTCGCACTTTCCTGTTATTTAATTGCTTTTGGGACAGAATATTCTCTCCCTTTTTATCTCTGTTGTCGGCTCACAGTTTCCTACTGTTGGGCTAACAGTTGGATTGTGAAGTGTTGGACAACAACACCATTAACACACCAATAGTACATATATATTGTGCAAATTGTCTTTCTGATATTGGGATCTTTTAAATGGATCATGCAAAATATATAAAACACAGGAAGATAGAAGGACCAATAGAAACATAATTATTATAGTCTTTACAATATTACAAACCTTATATTTTGTCAATTCTACTGTTATATACTCGTTGGAGTGACTTTCACTTAAAGTCTTGCATCTACAGTTCATATGAGCTTGTTTCTAATCATAGATATACCCTTCAAACGTTCAAACCACCAATCATTTCTATGTTATTTTATCTATCTTAAGTCCATTCAGTCTCAATTATTCTTAAAGCTCAAACAGTTCTGATACATGACAGGGTTTCCAAGTATATTTACACAAAATGTTGGAAATTACTACCTTGGACTAGTGCATAAATTAGTACGAGTCTCTAGCTAAACTCGAAGCTAACTTTGTGGTAAGATGAAGTCAGTGAAATGTAAATACAGCCCATTTTCTGATCATTACTTCATTATCTTCTAGTTGTTTGCTTTTAGGATGGAAGACAACTGTACTTTTTTATTCAACTTCTCCTCAGGGATACCTCCAAAGAGTGTATTCTCATGCTTACTAAACAACAGAACAGATAGATTCCTTATTCAGTTGGTACTTTGTGTTCTGGAAGATGTTTTTTAAGGGTGGCAACTTGGGACTGCTTGTGCCGCTCTGTAATCCAACCTCAGCTGCTGCATTGTGGGTAATTTCCCCCCGTCATTTGGCCGGCGTTCAGTGTGAGAGCAGAGCGTACAGACAGCAGGTCTGCCTCGCAGCTCTGTGTCAGAGGAGGGGAAGCCTTTAAATACACACTCCAATCCTCCATTCCCCCTTCAACTGGAAGGCTGCGTGTTTCCACGAACAAAAAAAGTGTTTTGCTTGATTCTTGTTTATCTGCAGCTGCTTCTACACGGATAGTAGTACAAACTCCACTCCTGCATTAAACTTTGTCACTCATTTGGAGTAATTTGTTAATTTCATGAGTTAAAAAACTATATACATTAGGTTTTGCTAGACTTCTACAGCAATGCTAATTTTACTAAAATGAAGTTACTTATTTAACATACATTAGGCGCTTTCACACCAAGTACTTTGCCGTACTTAGTTCATGAGAACTTATTTAGTTCTGATGAACTAAAGAGCAGATCGCGTTCACACCGGAATAAGTCCCTGGGGGAGGATTAGGCAGATGAAGCCGCTGACGTCACTTCTTCTTCTTCTGCTTTGGGTTTACTGGCAGGCCGCAAACAACTTCGCGGCGTATACTGCCACCCGAAGTCCCCGGAGTTGGGGACTGGCTTCTACTGAAGCCTTCCGAGTAAATCGCCAGAACGCCGACACCTCCTCATCTCCACCGCTCCCACGTTTTATTTTGTGTTGCCATAAGTTAGTCTCTCTCCGTTGGTGCGCGGGGCTAATGCTAATGCTTATAATGCTAATGCGAGCAAATAAAATGGCGGCTTCACAACAGTTTTTGGGAGTTTTACGGGGCGTGGTTTGCAATCCGCCCAGCCAATCAGAAATGGGAACCTTTTTTCTCCCATGAAAGTACCTGCTCTCTAGCAGGGACTGAAAAGGGGGTGAAAAGGTTCTCATGAACTAAGTTCTAGTTCCGGATTTTTTTGGTGTGAACGCACATTTTCGGAACTACACTGTGAAGAGTACTCCGGTGTGAAAGCGCCTAATGTATCAGTGCAGTCCACACAATCTTAACTTCTCCAGGATTAAATGCCAAACTAGTGTTTTTATTTAATATTTCCAATACTTAAACATCCAAATCCAGTACCATGGTGTACCAGTAGGCATGAATAAGAACCTATTAAACTGAACAATCTGTAAAGGGATTCTTTAGGTATAAAATGGCACAATCTCATGTTGCACCTAAGACACTTTTCACTTATCTTTCAAAAAGGAAGTACCTTCTTTGAGTGTGAACTAAAGGTCACTTGGTTCATTAACCACACACACTTTGAAATGGATCAAATCTATAAATGCTACTAAATGACACAGAGTTTGTTTCTGGTGCCACAATGGTCTTGTCAGGACAGGCGGTTTCAAATTATTTGCCTATCACCAGTGTTTAGAGTGGGTCGGTGCCAAATCCTCTACAGTAAATCAAACGGAGCGTGCTGCAACTCTTTTCCTCAAAAGAGAGCTCATCTCTGTGTGTTGGATTAAATCTGTAGCAAACCTTTAACCCGAAAGGGGGCATTTTATTGGACGTGAGATTGACAAGCTCTTGTGAAATATCGTCACGCTGTTTGAATGGATCCTGTGGGCCTCGGGGTCTGGTAACATGCTCCAGCTTATCAAGCACCTTCAGTTCAAGTAAAAACACGAGCAAGGGGGGGGGAAATATTTCTTCCCGACACAACGGTACAACGGCGTGGATGTGAAGACGAGATTTTTTACAGGAGCATATCAGCTTGCTTCAAAGGCCATCAGTCATGCGCTGGTCTCTCTCCTCTAACTTTTATCCTTTTGGAAATGTGACTCCCATGCTTCTTTTGAACCTTTCTCCTCGCTCGCACTCTTGTCCTTCCTGTGGAGTCACATGTGAAAGTGATCAGCTTAACCCCGATGACCATCTGTGTTTAACCCACTTTACATTTGGAACACTTGCTTTCACTTTTGTTTAAACGGGATTAGCTTGAACGCTCATGACGCATGATGATTCAACCCCCTCTATGTTTTTATTTTCAACCCATTTTCAAATCAACCTGCTTCATATTCATTCATGTTAAGATCTTGAGGTGACTTGCCCACTTTTGCAACTTCCACTTCCACTTTACGCTTCTGTAAACTCACGCTGATACAGCCCTGAGGGGTTTTAGTTGAATTTAAAACAAATTAAACCTGCTACATACGCTGTGTCCTAACTGCCAAAAAACACTTCAGTTATGACAATACTGAAGATATACATTCAGCGCTTCCTGAAGCACAATTTCAAAAGTCATTTAACCATAAAAAATAAAGCAGAAAAGCAACCAGGCACCACAACATAAAAAAATGGGCTATTAAAAAAGTGCATTATCACATAAAATGACATTCTTAACGTTGTGATTTAAGGTGTCAAGCTGAGGGCTTCACGATTAGGGATGATGACAAGAATAAGGAATAACACTGTGTTCTGTCTTTTTTTCTCTGCCCTCTCTCTAAAGGACCCCGGACCCTCACCCCCGTCCCCCATCCTGGGACACAAGCCGCTGCAGCTGATCGAGGTGAAAGCCAGGGGGCGCTATGGGTGTGTGTGGAAGGCCCAGCTCCTCAACGATTTTGTGGCCGTTAAAATCTTCCCCATTCAGGTATAAGATACTGGATATTTATGTTTTCTTTGACTTGTTTTGTATTTATTTTCTTAGTGTAATTTCACTTTTTTTATTGCTTTTTTGTTCATGTTTTTATTTTATTTATTTATGTATTTCTTTGTACAAAACACAAACTTATTTCTTTACAGAGAATTAAAGAAACTAGCCTTATTGTTTGCTTATAAATAAATATTAAAAAAAATCAGCCAAATTAATAATTAAACTAATGAATGTAAATGAATGTTAATACAAATATCATACTAAATGGAAAACACAATATGTTCAGATTAGGCTTCAAGCCCCTTTGGAGACGTGTGTAGACGATGAAAAGAAACAGAAAGCTCATAAAAAATTCAAAAACAAAACATAAAGGCTTATTTGAATCCCGTTTCAGAAGATGATCTTGTCGCTGATATAAAATGTAACTGTGGACATATTCCTGACCTTTATGAATTATTTCTACCTCTGCTTCTCGCCACCTTACTTGTCTTGTACGATTCATATTTGATTCTTTCCTTAACTATTGATGACAGAAATAACATCTGCGCGTGTCTCCCCGCTGTAGGACAAGCTCTCGTGGCAGAACGAGTACGAGATCTTCAGCCTGAGCGGCATGAAACACGACAACATCCTCCACTTCATCGGAGCGGAGAAGAGGAACAATAACCTGGACCTGGAGCTGTGGCTCATCACCTCCTACCACGATAAGGTATGCAGTCCGTGACAGAGCTCCAATGCCTTTAAAGTTATTCTTTATTTTTTATTGAGTCATTTTCTGTTTTATACGTTTTGAGCTGCAGACTTTTTGAGCTGCAGATCGACGCAGGAAATAACATGCTGAATTATTTTTTGTTATCCAGTTTAATAGCAAAGCAATACACGCTGTCTCTTTTCAAATGTAACACGGTTAATTGATGACTTTTTTCACATTGATTATGTGCAAGAGAAGTTCTAAGCACTCTTTTCACAGTACGATAAGACAGAAATGTTCCATTTGCCATTTGCAACACCAACAAATACATATATTTAAGACAAGAAACAAGGAAAAAGACATTTAACATAACATTACAATCACTGTAGACCAGTGTTTCTCAAACTTTTTCATACCAAGGACCACTTAGCCAATAAAAAAACACTCGCGGACCACCTAACTCCACAAATATCCAAAATCACATCATATATCATGCAATGAAACTTAAGCTCGCTCCATTGCGGAGATATTCCCGCGAGAGAGTGCAAAAACTTTAATTTATTTCAAATGTGAAATGTTACCAATATACTCACGGACCACTAGGGGGCGCTCACGGAGCACCAGTGGTCCGCAGAGCACACTTTGAGAAGCACTGCTGTAGACTATATGTCCAAGATCCTTTGACGTAGATTTGATCTGGGATTAATCTCCATATTTCATTTTAGGATTGACTTCAATCTAATCTAAGCAAATCCACTGGAAATATAAGAACAAATTAGGATATTTTAAAACATGAACTAGCTTTACTTTAACAATTCAAACACATTAGGGAATGTATTGCTTTAACAAAGTCGCAGAGGGGTGAAAAAGCTGTTAGTGGTGCATCTTTGCATTCAAAATAATTCAATCTAATTTGCAACTAAGACTAAAACTGACAATTAAGCACTCAAGTTTCCACAAATAAATAATAAACATAGACCTTCCTTTTTCATAAATATGCCGCTGAAGACTCTGACCAGCGTGTGTTCTGGTTTACTCCTGCACAAGTAAACAAATGTGGTTTTTTGTGTCCATGTAAACACAGTTATATATCCGTCGTAGCCTATCGTCTGGCAGCCCGAGCACAGGCAGCTGATAACGGTGTAAACACTGGAAGAGGGGGGAAACATGTATGAAGCCTGCACATTGTATTGATTCTGTTAGCAGCCTTAGGAGCTAATCCATAATTACTATATACTTCCTGCTGTTTCTTTCTCTTTTTATAAGCCCTGTTTATCCAGAGAAGGTGGATTTTTGTAAGCCGCGTTGGGCTCTTTGTAGCATTTGGGCTTTTAAGTGCCTCTGTGTTTTGAGGGGTCATTACCGAGGAAGTGGAGAGGGATTCTCTCGTACGCTTCGCTTGCTTGAGTTTCCCAGCCGGGGCCAAGAATTTAAATCACTGAGCTTAAAAAGACTTTCCCTGCGTGAATAAAGATTGAACAATTAAAGGTTGTGGGTGTGGCGACTCTTTAGTTATCCACAAATGCGGTTTAAAGGAGTTCTAGAAGAAGGTCAGCAATATATCAGAACAACATTTCGGTGCCTTGTCAAGCATCCACTGTAATTATTTAGAAAGCAGAAGGCTTTAGAGGACACATAACTTAAATATTAACGTACAAAAAGCCTGTCCTTCCTGCTGGTTTTTTGTCCGTTTGAGCTGAAACTTGTGCAACACAGCTGGAACACTGATTGCAGAGTTCAGTGTCCTTGACAGCTGATTTATGTCTCCATGTTCGGGGCTTTTGAGAGGCTTTATGTCGAGGTTTGAGTTTCCTTTGCATGCAGGAGCTTGCTTTAAAGGATGCATGACTCTACCAAAAACTCCTTGTAACAGAATCTTAGATAAAATCAAATCAAATTGTATTTATATGGCACATTATGACTAAAATACACTTGTGTTATATTAGGGGCTTTACGGGAAAGCAAATATGAACAATAGACCATCCAAATGACACAAATGATCCAGATTTGAACACTTCTTTGACGTCACAGAAGTGGCGCTACGGCTGTTGGGCCACCAATCAGGAGGAGACAGCCACGGACATTGCCGTTCGAAAGCGCTGGAGACGCTGTAGTACATAGGCCAGGCCTGTAGATGGTGCTGTTCTCACAGAATCAGCCCATGCAAAGACAGTGTTAAATTGAGCGAAATGAGGAATGGCTAAAATGCATGATCTGTTTGGTATTTTGAAAAATAAAAAGTATAAATATGCCTTATATAGGTATGGTCCTACACTGTATTATTCAAATATAGCATGATAGGTCCACTTTAAGGATGGAAAAGTTGTCTGCCTCCTGAACACAAACTGGGAGCTGGTCTGATTGGTCACCTTGTTTTTTTTATAATTGAACAGCATTGGAAGTAATGAACAAGCCCAGGTAACACTGGGAAACATTTACTTTTTAAAAAAGGCTACAGAAGTGATCAGACAGAAACATTTCCACATGTTTTGGAGCTGCCTGCCCTCTAGTGGTGACTCCTGCAGCTGCACCTGCTTTCATGAGTGACCTTGTATGAAATGAACATACATTATGTAAGGCAGAACTTGAACATGTACATCTCAGCATTATAATCCTTCTTTGGGAGAAAATTCGATTTCTATACAGCAATATTTAATATAAATCTTCAAATGTGACTAAGAGGCATTTGCCACGATGAAAATGTGTCTCAATAGTACGATAAAAGAAGCGGATATTTAAGTATATCCTTGCTGATAAAATCCTAGCAAACCTTCCCTTGATAAAGACAGAATAAAGAACAAATATCAAGGAGATAAATGAGCCGCATTTATCACAGCGCCATTATTCACCAGAACAATCTATGAGCAGGGAGTTGGCCAGAGGACTTCACTGTGGCTCTAAAAGGACACCCAGTGCGTCGTGTTATTTATCACCCTTCATTGAAATATGAAGCTCCATAAATCTATCCCCTTTTTTTTCTCAGTGATAAACATCTGTACAGTTACAGTATTGAATATCCAACAAGATGTCTTTTACCGCAAGAGCCATTCAGCTGATGTTGTAAAGAATTGGTTTTATTGGTGAAATGTAATACTAGCCACAAGCCAGAGTGACTTTCCGGTCATTACGGATATTGCTGTTACCATGGAAACCTGCTCTGGCCATTACTATACTATTATTTAGCATTTTATATCCCTGCAGTCATTTGATTTTATCGTTTCCCTGACGTCACCCATGTTTCTATATCCTCTTGAGACCTGGGAGAATTTTTTTCATCTCATTAGACGAATATTAGAAATACATTCCCATGAAAACCCTGCTTTATTGACTGCCTCACTCCTGAGAGTTCAATGTTGATACTCCCTAAATAATTCATATTATATATTATATTTTGACAAAGTATATTTTCCCTCCCTTAGCAATTTGTTTCCTGAAAAATGGATGAAAATACAAATAAGCAATTGCAACTGTCCACACCCTAAGGAAATATATAATGTGTACTTTGAGTGGCTCAAAAGTTATCATATACTTCAAAGAATTTAAAATGATTTAGTTTATACTCACAATAGAATCTATATAGAATCAAATAGATAGAAATCTTTATAAATTTGATACATTTTAAGACTTTAAATGATCATATGCTTATCAAATGTTAATATCATTTTTATAAATAAAAAACTACATCCTTATAGAGACAAGTAACAATATATATTTGTACATTTGCTCAGTTCACTGCCTGTCAGACAATAAATGTGCAATTCCCACCATTTCAAAAGACACATCCCCATGTGAGTTGATTCCCTAGAAAGCCCAGGACGTGCTTTTCACAGAACATCAGACAAACTGCATGCATGGTTAAAAAAAAAAAAAAAGCCTCAGTCTCCCACGAGGATAGTTGCCAGGTCTCAGCAGGAGACGAGTGGAAAAACAAATACCTGTACATCACATAGGTCTAATAGATAAATGAAATGACTTCATCCTCCCCAGGGCTCCATGACGGATTTCCTGAAGGCCAACGTGGTGTCGTGGAACGAGCTGTGCCACATCACTCAGACGACGGCCCGTGGCCTGGCTTACCTGCACGAAGACATCCCGGGACACAAGGACGGACACAAACCCTCCATCGCCCACAGGTGCGCTGCCCAAATATCTCATATAAAAACAGACGTATCATTGTGACTGGCCCGTGAGTTTTGTTGGACTGAATGTGGTTTCTTGTTTGCCTCTCAGGGACATTAAGAGTAAGAATGTGCTGCTGAAGAGCAACCTGACGGCCTGCATAGCTGACTTTGGCCTCGCCCTGCAGTTTGAAGCAGGGAAATCAGCCGGAGACACACATGGACAGGTACAGTTCAACAAGCAGGTGTAAAATAAAATAATAAAAGTTACAGTGCAGTGTTAGATACTTTTTTATTTGTTAAATAAAAGGCTGCAGCAAACAGAAAAGACAAAGCTGCCTTTTCTCTCTTATCTGTTCTGTGTCAAACCGGATCCTCTAGGGTTAGGGTTAGGACACGTAGATTTGTGTTTCTGCCAGGTAAGCGAAAAGCTTTCTTACGAGCATCAATTTTCGCCGTTTCAGGCCCTCTTTGTGCTGTGTCATGGTTTTATTCTTCCAGTTCAGTTCTGACCTCTTGAGCTGTTCGATCTGAACCTTTAGTTGTAGGAACATTCTCCTGGGTCTTATATATATATTTTTTATTTTAGTATATATTTTTTATGTTTCTTTAAATTTATAATTTTTAAAAATGTATATTTGTATTTTAATTTATATGTAAATGTATTTATTAAAAAAAAAAAAATGTATTTATTATTTATATTTTACATTACCATTTTGTAAACTTAATTGTTCTATGTTGTAATTTTATGATATTTACCTACAGAAATTAATGTTTTTTTTTAATATACAGACAAATGCGCTGTATAACTACATTGTGATTTCTATTTGATTCAGGTGGGGACGCGGCGCTACATGGCTCCTGAGGTCCTAGAGGGCGCCATCAACTTCCAGCGCGACTCCTTCCTGCGCATCGACATGTACGCCTTCGGCCTCGTCCTCTGGGAGCTCGCCTCGCGATGCACCGCCGCCGACGGTGAGACAGAAAAACGCTGCCATTAATAAGTGCAGTGTTATTTAACTCCAGATTTAACTCCAGATGAATCTACAATATGACCATGTGGTTGTGTGTTTCCAGGCCCTGTGGATGAGTACATGCTCCCGTTCGAGGAGGAGGTGGGTCAGCATCCGTCTCTGGACGACATGCAGGACGTCGTCGTTCACAAGAAGCTGCGGCCCATCCTGAGAGACTGCTGGCAGAAACACGCGGTGAGCAAAGAAAACACATTGCCTCCGCTTTTAAGTTGTTCAATTGTTAAATTAGATATATCCTCAATAAAGACACAAGGGATGTCAAAATAAGAATGAAAAATTAAAGTTTGCAATATGTAGTACCAAATGTCACCAAATTCCTTGTGTTACGTTTTGAGGCAAACAATCAAATGTACTTAGATTTCTATTTGATATATTTGTGTATGTTTTGCAGTAACATTAATGTCTGTTCTCTCCCAGGGTCTGGCCATGCTCTGTGAGACCATCGAGGACTGCTGGGACCACGAGGCGGAGGCTCGCCTGTCGGCCGGCTGCGTAGAGGAGCGAATTGGCCAGATGCAGCGCCAGGCGCCCGCCATCGGCCCCGAGGAGATCGTCACCGTCGTCACCATGGTAACCAACGTGGACCTCCCGCCCAAGGAGTCCAGCTTATGATTGACGTGAAGACACACGGATCAACACGAGGGGAAGAGCAGCCAACCCTGGTTGGTTGGCGTAACGATTTTTTGTTCTTTCCTTTTTTCCGTTTTTTTCCTTTAAGTGCGGGCCGCTACTCGCGCTCAGGAAACACCTTGCGCCCACCTCACCACATGAGTTGATATCCACCTCATTTTGATATGTGTGCCTGAGGATTTGAAACATTTTAAAGGTTGAAACTCTCTCATCTCCGAGCTATCGATTCAGGATATATAACGAGGACAAACGGCGTCACCGAGTGCGGACATGCTGGGACGACGACACTCGACCAACACTTCTACCATGTATTGTTTTTATATACATACACACACACATAGGAGGGCGACCCGTTCTGCTCGGTTTTTCTACGGAGAGAGAAGATCCGGCGGGGAAAGTTCACAGGACTCTCGGTGCATTTTAGTGTAAAAAAGAAAAAAAAAGAAAAAACCTGGCTCTGGATACATTTGCTGTTTTCTCGTGTGCGTTTTTCTGAAGAAACGACTATCGTTCTGCCAATAAGCAACGGCTTCTGAATGTTTATAGTGTAATGCTGCTGTACATAGTGTATTATGGACCCAGACAACTTGGTAATCGAGCTTATTTTAAAGGGGGAAGGGGGAGGGGGGGTCCATTCTCAAGCATTACAACGATAAAAAAACCATAAACCTCCTTCAACCAGGTATACCTCAGTTCAGATGGACACAGTTTAAATTGAACCCTCTCCCTATTCACGGTTCTCCACAACCTTCATGAGTCTGCTGTCAGCCTCACTTATGGGTAATGTAGTCAGCAAGACCTCAATACACATGGCCATACACACCAAGTGTTTCTCCCCTTTTCCTCCCCTCTCACGTTGAGGTTTCCTCCATCCTGACTGAAAAAAAACACCTTTTTGTTTTTGTATTTCTTATGATAATGGGAAAAAGACAAATGACACCCATCCCATGATAAAGTTGTCGTTTAAAGTGATTCTTTTTTTTTGGGTTTGCCGTGTCAACTGTCTACGGAGTAATAATATCTGTCCTAGTTTTGGCAGTGAGATCTGGATATATACGTGTTTATATCTCTCTGGTTTAGCGCTGGGTACCAACTACTGATACCTTTGATATTAAGGAACAGCTCAAATCAGACGGTAGAACACGCTTGTCATTTTCATCTTTATGTGCTGATTCTATCTTTAGAAAGTGCAGGTTAACATAAAATAGATCATCCGACTTGTCTATTTTAGGAGAGGTATCACATTTTGAAGTGAAGGGGTACCCAGCCCTCATTTGGATTATTCCAACCTGTATTTAGCTGAGCCGGTTTGCTTTTGATTTGATTGCACACATCTTTAATTTGTTTTGGATTACTATCAAGAGTTTTCTGCTCTGTTTTGATACACCTCAGGAATCTTTGGTACTCAGCTCCTCCTCACCTAAGCCCCCCCCCGCCACCTCGCTGATTCTTCCACTTCCTCTCACTTGGCACTTGTAATGCTTTCACGCTACAAAAATGTGTCTTTATTACCAGTCCGAATTCAATTGAAACACTAATCCCACATATGAAACTGTAAGCTTTTACTAGTTCTTGCCCTTCCCTGTTTTGATTTAAGTCTGAAAGAAAGTTTGTCAAATGTTACCCAAACACTTATTTGTTGTCCCTTTTGTCTTCTGTCTCGACAAGCAAGCCAAAAAAGCTACTTTTATTTTCTCCGTCTCCCCGCTGTCTTTCTCACTAGTTCCCTAAACTAGCTGGTGTGTTTTATGACAATTTTCAAAGTTAACAGATTTCACAAATTAACTATGTGATCATTTGTAGACATGAACTGCCAGTTAGGGGCAGTTTAATTCTCCCCACACTGGGCTTAATTTAACTCATTTCAATCGTGTTAAACCAAACGATCGCACGGCTAACCGCAGTCAGACGAGGAATCTCTCTTTTCATCCTGGTGCCATTTCTAAGTATCCATATTAGTTACTCTTGTAGATGTCAGGCAAAACGGATGTATCTGTCACAGTGGTGCAAGCCACAGTGACATTTTTGACTCTTTATTTCTTCTGAGGGACATTGAACACTGGTGACCTGCAGTCTCTCCTCAAGCTTTGGGAACGGTTTCACAGGACAGTTTAAAATCAAGTGTTTGGAAACACTAAAAAAAACACAAGGACACTACCACACTGTTTCACATTCAGGGCCGATTCATAATTATGCTTTCTTTATCTTCAAGCAAACGCCGTACTGTAGTGTTTGAGCAAATAAGAGCTTAGCAAACAAGTTCAGAAATTGATGATCATCAGATCAAAGACTATTGCAACAACACAGCAAACCTGAAGGAAGTTAAAGCCATCTTGTTATTTGCCCACTGTAGCACGATAACGATATTTGCATCAATGTTGCTTCCTTTTGTTGCCGCTTTAATGAACTGCTAAAGAAAAAAAAGTATTTGTCTGAAGTCCTCTTGAAGCTTAAAGTCAGGAAGGATCAGCTCAGCAGAACCTCTGCTCTACCTCACCTTATTTGGGGAAGGGAGTGTGGCAAATGAACCAAAATCATAACCACGTTCCTCGGATAGAAGTTTAAAAAGCCTGTTTGGGGGATTATTTCTGAATGTAAACTCCCCTTTCTTTCCATATGAAATGAATTGCGGAAGCTAAATAAGGCAAATGACCTAAAACGGACCTGCAAGCTAGCACAAACACAGAGGAAAAAACACCAGTATTACCTTTTTCCCCCGAGTTTGTGTCCAAAAGTATAAAAAGTACTCACCAGTATTACAGCAGCCAGAGTGTTTGGTTGGCACTACTGTAGGTAGACGGTGGAAGATCTCCAGTGTTAAGACAAAGCTTGAGTTTAAACTGCGCTTGAGAAACCGACCCAAACCAACAAACACCATTCAGGGATTCAGTACTATGCTTTTCTAAGTTCTAGCAAGTTATATGCAACCAGTGCCGCAAATTACCCTACAGTGCTGTAGGATCCTCTGCAGGAGTGACTTTCAATACACACACACACACAATTAACTTGTAGCATTTTAATTTTTTTTAAATCCTTGCATATTGATATGTTGTATTTATTTTTTAATTTACAGGCCTGAGGTTTTGGGGATCGGAGTTTAGGTCCGACAAGAGTTGGCACCATTTCTGGTTGATGTTTGGGGGGGGTGGTTGTGGGTGGGTGTTCAGTTGTAATTCAGGAAATACTTTCATTAAGTCAAAAAGAAAAGATATTAACTGTAAAACGTTCTTCTTTCTATGGACAAACGACCGAGAATGAATGTTCTTCAGAATCCTGGATTCCAGTATTGTGTGTACTGTGGTGGATCGAGCCCGGCCCGGTGTAACTTTAGAGGGCTTCGGCTCGTGTGATTGTGCCCTGTCGCCGTAGAAACTAGTAAAACCAACACATTAGGAGATCCATTCATACACTTAATTGGTTTTACAATTACCTACTGAAGATTTGATTGAGTACCTGCTCTAATCAGAAAGAAAAGGAACAGTTACGGCAAATGATGTGCTTTCTTTTGGTTGAAAATGAAATATTTAACTACATAATCATAAGGCGGATGTGCAAACAAGTGTTCTCCACACACCAACTGGTATTTATTAAGACAGAAAGTGGGCATCATGCATACATGAGATGTGTGTTATAAAACAAGTATGAGATTGCATTCTAATAAGTTGAAAGATAGGTAACGTTGCTTTTAGGTTGTTTGCTAATTTCACTGATTGTGTTATTAGTCCACACAGCATTCTGTAACATTTTATTTTAACGCACATTTATACAATTATTTAAGGATGATTTTTTTTTTTTTGATAATTAAGGCAATCAGTCTTTTCTGTCGATGTTTTCATTTAAAGGTGTATGAATGGGTTTCCTTAGCATGCAGGGTTTACGTTTTTCTATCTCGACTTTCTCTAGCCCAGCACCTCACATTGCTGTGCATATAAACTACCAGTGAAACATTTGTGTCTTGTTGCCCCCACTATTTTAAGCAGTCTAGGATCTGTACAGACATGAGAACATAAATACCTGTATCAACTATATACTCTGAGCTGAATCTTTGTGTGTGTTGAACTTCAGTGTTTCCTCTACATTCATTTATATTTTTCTTGTGTTTTGACTCGCCAGCAGGGCATGGCCCGGCTGCATTCAAAGTTATCCTTTATACGAAAAAAATAACTTTAAGTTGAGCTTTGTGTAAGCTAAAAGCTAGAGGCTCATTGGAGTACTTTGTAAGGCATCCAAGAAAGCACTTAAGGGTTCCTTGGCAGAAAAAACAAACAGCTAATGACGATCATTGAGCCCAGGGCGTTCCTCAAGGAGCCTACTCGGGTCCCCTGTCGGTTGCATTTTGAAGAATCCCCAAAGCTCTTAAAAATCTGTTGCAATACTCCATGTGTGATAATGCAATCACCCACTACGGGTATTTCATTCCAGCATCTCAATCTCCTCCTTTTCCCACTGTTGATAAGAATTATAGAGGAAACATTGAACTCCAATGACCTCGCCGCTATGACTGTCTTGGCCGTAAGATGAGTCTGGTTGCCAGGCCGGAAATTTCTACAAAAAAATCCCCCCTCGAAAACAAATGTTTTTGACCCCCTCGTTTCTCAAGGCCCTCGAGTTGCAGTGCTGGTCCAGGATCTGCCAACACATGCTCTAATGATATTGATGCTCATCGGGTTTCTGGTTTTAGAATACTTATAAATATAATTCTTTAGGGACCCAAAAATGAAAGTGGGTTGTGAAAAAGAAATCGGAAAATGTCTCGTTTCTTACTCCGGATTCATGTGACATTACATTGTATGTTACTTACAAAAGGATGTGAACATAGAACATGACATTAACACCTGGAAGGAGTTAGTACAACACAAATATACCACATGGAGAAAGGACATTTTTGTTCTCCATAGGTTGTGGTCCTGACCTCATAGCTCCCAGTGAAGGGTCATGGGAGGATCAGAGAAAAGACAATTCCCTTCGCAAAGTATTAAAGCAGAATAAACCTTAAGAAACCCTGAATGCAATATCACAGAGGAGATTTAATCGATCCCTGATCAGCGTTGCAACTCTCGGTTAATGGTTTTTATCAGCTGAAGTGATCCACGTGATGTAAATAAATGTGTTTTTAGATTGTGACTATGATGTTTTTCTTTTGTCTTACTAACAGGTTGAGTATTCAAGCCGGCTACATAACAAAAATGCATCGTAATACACTTATTTGAACTATTGTGCACTAGAACAAAGTAATCATGTGTTCAGAGAGTTTGTTTGTTCTTCAAATAGGTGTCCTTGAACAAGACGATCAAAATGTCTCCTTCAGTTAATAGATAATGGAATTATTATAACTGACACTGTCAATCAAATTAATTGAAGTAAGTAATTATACTTTATTAAAAATGCAAGATTTGATTTATTGTTGGATCTTCTTTGCAGGACTTAAGGCCCTCAACAAAGTCCTAAACATGTTATGGTACATCGGTGTTATAAATAGACCCGTTAACGGCATATATGTACAGTATGTGCAGCGTGTTTAGCTCTGGTATATAAAAAGAAAATCACTGCATTATCCAACGTGATTGAACCAATACATGAATATTAAATGTTTCTCCTTAGAAGCACATAGTGGTGAGATTCAGGCCAGATTACTGCATTCTTCCATCTAATGAGGGTCTTTGTCCTTCCTGCTGTTGCTGCAGAAATCCACCACTAGATGGCAACGTCTAGCTGATGAAGTGCTGACTCCAGCATGAACTTTCTCCTTTTTAAAGTGGAATTCAAGCTGAAATATGGTCAAATTAGAAAACAAAAGTCTTATTTTATTGAGACATGTATTTATTTTTAAATAATATCAATTTCAGAATCCTTTCATTACCAAATCTGGTGAGAAGTGTTTTATTTGTTGCTTTTTTGGGTGAATTAGTGACAAATAATCCTAACATACAATTATTTTAACAGTTAGAAAACTATACAGTTTTATGTGGTCCTTAGTCTTGAGCTGCAGTGCTTCCATTTGACAAGAGATCTTCCTCAGGTTTATTTCACACTTTCTCAAACAGTTCTGGGTACATAAAGTCCAAATGGATTTAGAAATCCTAGCCGTACGCCGACATGGCCCACTGCTTGACGTCAGTGGGGCATTGTGGGTATTTCTGCAGGGCCTCCAAGACCTGAGTGTTGTCCAGCATGAGTCTCATCAGCTGGTACTCCCTCTGAGTTTTGGCCGAGGAGCTGTCCACCGGCCGGATCATCTCCAGCTGCTGCAGGTGCTCGAAGGCCTGAGGACGGGCGGGGGATTGTCGGTGAATAAAAGTAGTTTTTATATACAAAGATTTTAATATTGTCTGTTTGTCTAGGACTTAAAATGTTTTTATTCTCACCTTCATGATGACAGGCTGTTCAAAGTTGTACATGGAGTTGGACTTTCTCTGCAGGAACTTCTTAAACTCTAAAAAAAACAAAGGAGTTTATCAATGTTCAGCTCCATCCAGTGTTTTTCTTATTACAAAAACTAGAGTCTTTATTTACCGTTGTGGACCATTTGCAGATTGAACGGCTCTCCGTCGTAGACGTCGTTGAGGTGTTTCATGGCGATGATCAGACACAACTCCAAAATAGACAGACCTAAAGACAAGAGAAAATACAACAAGTGTGAACTAATTGAAAAGTTCAAGTGTCAAATACCTAATTTTTGTGATTCTTTTTTATTTTTTACCGTGGAGCATATTGGCCTGGGCGTCGACTAAACACATCTTGCTGGCCTCCAGGAGGTCTGCAGGTTTGATGGCAGGTTTGGCTACAGACACACGACTCAGGCACAACATCTGCACATAAAACAGGTTTTTCCTTTAATCAAGGGTTCACAAATTGCACATGTCTAAAAGAACATTATATACTTCTTTCCTGGATTTATAAAATATTAAGGGTAACTATTAGGGATTCAACACCATAAATGTTAGAAGTAGAGTAAGGTACTTTGCAGAATGGGGTACAAAACATATCTAAAATGTAGTGTGTTTTACCAGCAACATGTGGTTTGAACGGAAGTTCTTGCTGGAGTTGTAGTGCCTCTGTAAAGCATCCTCCACCGATTTGTCTTCACACAGAGTCTGAATAAAGACAACAAACTGTTTAGCGTGATCCACACATTTTGAATTCAACATGTTTGTTCCCTTGCTCCACCTTGACGCTGGCGTTCCAGTCCTGAGCGAACGTCTTGTCGGGGAAGTCGTCCTGCAGGCCGAGTTGTGTTTGCACCCGCTCTAGGTACTGACTAAAGGTGGGGTTGCTCAGCAGGTGGATCTGACGGTGAGAAAACCGCGACTTCACCCGCTTCTCCAGCAGCTCCAGAACATCCTGGAATGGAAATGATACACCGCGACAAAAAGGTTTGAAATCAAACCGCCAGTATGATTTCTGTACGGTGAGGAGGGTGAAGTGAAGCTCACCAGTCTGCAGGTGACGCCCACCACAGCAACGGGGGCCTGGGCAGACTGAGAGACGTCGAACAGGTTGTAGAGCAGCGTCTGGTTCTTGTGGTGGGCGAACAAATCAAACTCATCCAGGACGAACAACACCGGGCGGCTGCTGCTGCGATCACCTGGAGGAAAGAAGCAGGTGGCCTTAAATGTAGGCAGTTTAATCCAAAAGTACGTTATCAGTGTTGCATTTTCTTACCTTTCTTCAATGCCTCCAGCAAGAAAGACAGATTCTCAGCAAAACTTCCCTGGGTTGACACAGAAGCAGGTATTTAGAGCAGCTTTTTTAGCATTATTAAATGGCAAAATATGGATACAACTCAATCCAGATACTTACAAACACTTTGTCCCCGACAACGTTTTCAAGGTGGAGCTGCCGCGTCATTTCCTGAAGCGCTATTCTGTCATCAGTCTGCAGGAGACCTTCAGCAAACAGGCGAGAAATGTATCTGGTGATGTGTACTCAGAGACATTTTTAGCAAGTCATAATGGTTTATTATCTGGTTGATGCATTAACCCTGGTCAAATGGACATAGAAAAGGCTAATCTGGCAATAACAAATGTTCTACATATTTACATTATCTCATAAATAACATTGTGTTTGGTGAGGTATCAGAGTCTGTACCATTGAGATGAACCTGCAGCAGATTTTTTTCTACTTCTTTTTCTTCTAGCAGGTCTCTCAGCACACACTTCAGCAGCTGCAGGCACAAAAACACAAACACACCATGAGACAAAACAACCCTCCCAGGATTTAAACACACCTCCAACACAATCCATCTTCTTCTCTGCCATTTTTCTTTCTACCCATAAGCCCATTTCAGGCTTCTGGCTGCAGACGCTCACCATTGTTTTTCCTGATCCTCTGGGGCCGACAATCAGCACCGAGTTACTCTCCCCGTGGACGGCCGTGCGCTTCAGCAGCTCCAGGAGGTGTCTGAAAATATAGTGTTTTAACTACAATACCCACAATGCTTCTTTGGTAGAAGAAAAAAAGTGTGTTATCTCTTTTCCTTTCTACCTGCAGAAACAGCCTCATCTAATGAGTATAAAGGAATGAATGTACTCGTGTTGTGTTCAAGTCAGCTGGGAAATGGAGCTTTTCACACTTTTGAACTGGAACAGCACCGTTAGCCAGGTAAAGACTCGACTGGGTCACAGAGAATCATCTCTTTTTCACAGATGACAAACCTACTACAGTTTTACTTTTTAGTACTTTTTAGTTTAACAATCTAAATGCAAATTACAGATAGATTTTTCTACAATAGCAACAGACTTTAGAAATTATAAAAAGTGTTAAGACTATTATTGAAGTAAACCTACTTGTGTTGAGCCTCCACTCCCTCCGGTGAGTCAGGAAGCTGCTGATGGCAAAGCCGCTTCCTTAAAATGTCCTGAACCTGTAGATAAATGTAGATGAATATAGACGTCATTACAGGGACACACCACCATAAACAAGTTAGAAGATGATTGGCCGATACAAACCTGTGAAATGCATTCTCCTACTGGCAAAGGAGCATCTTTCGCCTTCCTCTTGCTCATGGTGCTGAGATTATAAACTGCAAAATGTGGAGATCATGGGTTAAAATGCGCTTCAGGGACTTCCAACGGTCCTAAATAAGACATCCCAAAAAATGCGATCTACTTTAGTGTGGTTTTATTGTATTAAGCAGCACCATAATATGAGAGTAATTATATCAGAATTGATCCCTCTGCTGTTGTGCTTTCTGCACAATGAACTATTTCCTCACTGTATTTTATCTCATGTAAATTGAAATCTTATAGGCTACTGTAGGAATATGTCCACTAAATGCACTTACATTGCAAGATGACACTTGCTACGCCAAACTCCAATCTATTAATCGTGAATACTATGATCTCACTGTGCGTGACACCAATACTACTTCTACTTAAGAAATGTGTATACAATATAGCCTGAATCTTACTATATAAACTAATACATCAATATAAGTGGATGATTTGTATGCCGAATAACAAAGTGACTCGTAGCTATTTGATAATGATCGTAATTTGCATTCAAGATCTGTTAATATTTGCAATACACAAGGAGAAACTAATGTGTCATCATTTACGAATGGAGTTTGGTACTGCTTTCTCTCCACGCTGTCACCGGGCTCTTTAGCAGCAGCACGCTCCGTCTTAAATAGTGACACTACTTAGTTAAACACTTAAGTTAGTCTAGCAATGTAAGCATGTCAAAAAATAAAGAGACATACCTTGAAAAACAGTAATTCCCTTCCATAGGCGTTCTCAATCTTCGCGGGAAGAGTACTTTGCCAGCAGTGACGACTTCCGGCTTTGACTGATTCTCCGGCTCTGATTGGCTGAGGCTCGGAGTAGAATACCTTTTATTCTTCAATTTGCACTGTCACCTAAATAGCCATTTTCGTCACTGTTTGTGTTTGTAATTAAATGTTATTGTTAATATTTCTGTTTTTATTTTATTTGTAACCATTTAAAATCCTTTGCCAGAGCTTTTGACCACAAATGATAGTCTTCATTAGCATTTGGTGTTGGACATTTCAGCATAAAATAATAACATGTCATTTGTCTTAAAGCACATTCAAAATAACCATAACTTAAAGAATTGCAGCTGACCATCAAACATGTTTCAAAATGTAAGCCTATATATTCAATAACACCCAGGTGTATAGGTTCAAATGTATCCTCTTTACTTTCTTAACCCTTAGATGCCCGAGTGACTGGACCCTACACTCTTCCATAAGTGGGTAAAAAAAGGCCCCGTATTAGAATAATGTGTTTTTATGCCATTTTTGTCATTTTGGTTAAGAAAAATCACTTGTATAATATTTTGTATTATATTTTGGTTCACACTAGAAATATTTTATATTTAATTTTTCACTATTTATAATTTTCGAAAAAAAATTACATTTTGAAAAAAAACATTATGTATTATTATTATTATTATTATTATTATCAGATCTTGCTGTGTAAAATAATATAAAATAATCTTCCTGAGAGGTGTCACTTGTGATGTTGTCTATGTGGTCTACAGTGAATGTAGTCCTGACACAGGTGATAATAATCAAAGGTTCCCATAGAAAATGCATGCGGGTCATTTTTGACCCACTTATAGAAGCTTGGTGTAGTAATACAAAAACTACAATTTCTTAAAATTTAAATTTAAAATTTGAATGGCATGATATCCAAAACATGTTTTTTGAGGAATAGCTGGAATATGAAATGATGAAAAAATGTAATTACAAAGATATTCAAGAAAACCACCTCACCGGGTCAAAAAAGACCCACTTATGCATCTTTAAGACAAACTAAATCCAGACAAGCCCCACATAATTACATTTTAGAAAACATTGGTTTGTTCTAAAAAAATAAAATGAATATGTGATATAGCATTTAATAAGATGATGACTGGATGCTCAGGCTAAAAAAATGAATTATTTAAAATCTGCAAAGCCATAATTGCCACCACTGTTCTGATTTTGATACAATCATGAGGGATTTTTGAATGGCTGCATTACATCTTTTACTCACTCACAATAATGACGAAGCTCTGGAGATACTTAAAGGCTTCCTGTGGCTTTTGGTTGACTGATGAAAAAAGCACAATAAACCACCAGACATCTCACAAATCGCCTCCCAGTCTCCGCTCACATTTAGCCTGTCACATTATGCTAAAATGCGGCTCTCCGCTCACACATTCTGCTCTGTGTTTGGCCTTAAAAATACATGAAGCGGTCCTTTTACAGCAGCCAAACACTGAATTAATTTACCGTCTCCTCAGGTCTGACCTTCAGACAAAATTCAAGCATTTTCTCCCTGAAATGCATCTCCTTTTTTTTTTTACTTCAGATCACTGAACGCCCTCTATTTCTGAGCGCTTGTATTTTTTGCATCTGTTTATGCTTCAATACCACTATGTTGCATATTTTAAGGTCTGGTAAAAGTGTATTATATTGTATATTGTATAGTTTTTGTATTATTATGTTTATTTTTTTTGTTTTCCTTATTTTAGAGTCAATTCATTAAGGTTGATGAATTGCTAGAGGTGATACAGTCAAGTTTAATTGATGCCTGGAAATTATTATAATGAATTATTAACAGCAATATGCAGCTAATAGTATTAACTTGCTCACACAATATTAATGACATTAACTGCTGTTTATGGAGATATTGTCAGTGATTCTTTATCACTGACAATGCTTATAACTTTGATTATTACAGTGTTAGAATCAGTTTAAATGTCCTTTATTTGTATTTGATTTAATTCTGCACCATGTTTGGCATCGACCACTAAAATTATTTGTACGTTGTGGATACCTCAATATAAAAAGGGTGCAACAACCGATTAATCTCTGGGGTCATTATTTGATTTTCTGTCTGAGGACTGAAATAAAATAAGTCAAATAACACAGATATTGTTCTTTACTTTGCCAATGATAGCTGAAGCTCTCTCAGGAAGGCCCCCAAATCCCTCCAGAGAGAGCCATTACTGAAAACGACAGCACTGTGTGAGTCACCCCACCCACGCATCCAGTTGTTTCAAGATTATGTCATAATTGTGTTCCCAACTTTTGCCATGCAGAGCTCATGTATCTGAGCTCTGGGGGTAACGTGCATCACCTCTCCCATCTGCTGGCTGCTCCTGCAACGCATGCGCACTGCGGCTCTCCATCATTTCCAATATCCCAGTGTAAGAGAACCAGCAGAGGCAGAGAACTAATGGGTAGGCTTCTTATTCTTATTTTTAAAAGGTCAGAAACGCACTGCTGCTCGCCCATTTCTCTGTATCAGTACCGGTGTGCATTCGCCGACATGCCCGGGTTAGAACGGACTGTTTATGGTTTTACTTCACGCAGACAGAAACGTTAGTGCCTGAAAAGCGTCTCTGTCTTCTTCTTCGCTCTCTCTGCAAACGCAACGGGTTTGCACCTAGCATGCTAAGCTAACCCGTGCTAACTCGGCCTGGCCCTGGCCTTGCCTGGCCCCTTGGCTCGACACCTAACGCGGGCCTAGCTTCTGTTTTACTTCGACAATATAAAGTCGGAATGTGTGTGTCGGGTCCTCAACTTGGACAAACCCGGTTACGGGTCCCCAATTAAATGCTAAAGCGTTATTAGCGTAGCCGAGCTCGCCCTCTAATTCATTTTCGTTACAACAAGCTAGCTGGCTAGCTAACTAGCGATAGCTAGACAGCTGACGCTTGGCATGCTAACAGCTCCAGCTAGTTCAGATGCTGTTTCCAATGCATCAAAAAGCACAGTCAGACAAGACTGATTTCGCTTGTTGACACGGTCACTTCTCAACACGGAGGCCCACTGACGATGGTTTTGCAAGTATATATATTGCTTTGTGATAGAGTAGACAACATCAAACGCCAAACGGTTGTCGTTAAAACCTTAATAAAGCAACACTTGGCACAGTTGATAGGCAATCTGGCTAATGTTCACTAAGCTAATTGGCTATTAGCTAACGTTTAGGTACCTAGGGTTGCTTTGGTAGTGAACACAAGCGGTTGTCATGTTCTCCAGTTTTAGGGATAAGCTCTTGTCATGTAACGTTAGCCAACTTGTTAAGCTGTCACTTTTGAATGCTGCTGCAGGACAATATGGCTAATTTACCCCTACAGCTAGCATTAGCCAACTCCATGGGCTTACAGCAAGATTTAAATGCTAGGTTGAGAATTAATGGATTTAATCTTGTCTGAAAGAGTAGTGGTAGATGTCTTTGGTTCAGTGAGAGGAGATCAGAGGGCAGTATATACTGCTGATCTATTTTGGTGTTGCACAGTTTGTCCATTCCTATTTATCAAGCCCAGGATTATACTCCACACACAGTACATGCTTTGTGCAGGTTACTTCCACTGCTACCTATTCCCCAATCTTGCTATATTTGACAACATATTACTCTGTTCTCATGGCACTATGCGTTTAGATCACGAGGGGGCAGATATTATGCACCAAAATGCCCTAGGATTTGTGGGCAGGGACATATGTCACCATAAAAACGTGCCCCAGACTGCCTAGTAAACCTTACATTGAGCATATTACAAGTTAAACGTCATAAACATGTGTTCAAGGTGACATATAGCACTGCAAACCTCTTAATGTACCTGCGTGGTAACACAAATGGAATCATAAATGGTCTGAGATCAATTGTTATTATTGCTGTATATAAACATACACTTTATCTGCATATAACATGCATGGTGTTTAGTGCGTGACAAACCTTAAATCCCATTAAGTCAGGACTGCTGTGAGGCACATTCAGTATCAACATATATATGTCTTAAGGTTGTACTAGACTGAGATTGTGTTCCTTAATTTAAAAGGCTATCCTCTCACTGTTATCATTTCTTACTAGCTTTATTTAGGAGTCATATCATATTTAATGTTTATGTTTGGAACAGAGAAGTGTGTTACTACATTCCAAATGCTGGAACACTTTAGTCATGGCCTTGGAGATCTTGTGGTGGTCTGTATCGCAAGTTTTTGTGTACAGTTGACCAGATATGTTTGTGTTATGGTGAGAATGATACAACAAGTACTTCTTTAATTCCAGGACTAAAGCCCTCTTTGATCAGAATAGTAAATAAAGAGGATGCATTGATTTGACTGTAAAATAACAAATATCACGATAAAAGCCACTGTAATGAAAACTTCCTTTTGACCACGTAATGAGATGCACAAAAGCTACTTTGTCTGATCATATTCTTACAAATGTGAACATTGAGAGAGAACATTTTCATTTAATTAAGTTGCCGTGCTTAATGGACTGCAAATCCAGTTACTCAAGAACCGTTGGCTGCGGTTCCACTTGTCATTTTGATAGGATTTGTATCTAAACATTATTTTCTTCCTGTCTTTCTGAGACTGCATTGCTGTCAGTCTCCATTGGCTATATTTATTTCTTCTTCTGCATTAACTCCTATTCCATACTTTCTGCCACAATAATACCATACGTCATCGTGGCTCATCAGTTCATTAAGCTTCATCTAGCTGGCTGCAGTCCACATGCTAAAGATTCACCAGTTCACTGATAACCAATGTAGTTTGCATATTGCTGAGTCCAATTGTATTGATGTAAAGCTTAAAGAGAAAACATTGATTTCATTTAAAGAAGAATGTGTGGTGATTTATAGTTAAGCATCAGAGTGCAACGCTAGACAGATCTATCGTACGTGATCAAGCTCCAGAAGCTGTCATTGAAATAGTGTTAGCTGGTCCAACTTCATTGCTGCAAAGCCACCCTGCCTTGGTCACTTAACAGAATATTTTGAGGAAAATCCACCTTTTAGATGTTTCTAGTGCAGTAATAATTGAATTGTCACTGCATTTCTGGCTTTTAATGTTCCCACAATGTCCCCAGTTTGACCACCTCTGCTCTTCTCGCCTGTCTGCCCCTTTCTTTGTGCTGTGAATAATAAATGTGAAAACATAATCTTTAAAAACAATCCGCCCGCAGTAAAAGGTTACAGATTAGCAGGTACCATATGTTATTTGGACATGGTAATGCTTGAGAGTTGGGGAGAGATGGGCAGTAGAATAATGGAAGCCGTGATTTCAGTTTGTGCGTTTGCATTAGTTAGGGGGCTGATTTAGACTGTGTTCCTGTGCCAAATGTTAAAGATGAAAACATTGGCTTTGGCACCTTTTGTAATATTAATCAAGATGTCTTTGGTTTGAATCTGCTCCAGGATTTTGGCTGCAGATTACTCCCCTCTCTGCTTACGCCTTAGGAAAGCTTAGAAATAGAGAGGTGAAACATATGTCACAGCAAGAGACTTCCTCAAAGAGCAACTAAGCACTTGTTGGAAAAATAATTTCCCTTCAATGTGAACACCGTAATGTGAATTACGTTTTTTACCTTTGCATTTTCCAAACAAGAATATCTAGGAAATGAGATTCAAACGATGTTAATGTCTCTCTGATAGGACACTACGCACTTCTCCTGAGATGATGAGGTGTTGCTTCTGCGTATTTCCAAGATAAAACGGCATACGTTTAACTGCGCCCTCCTTACCTCTCTCTCTTCCTCTGTGGTGGTGTCACTGGGTTCGGTCTCAGCAGCTCACAGGGCAGTTATGAGTCAGCAGCACCGACGGCAGAGAGGAGGCTTTGCATGGAGCGCCATCGCTCACATACTGAGTTCAGCCCCATTTCCCAGCAAACATAGTCTTCTACCACTGTTTGAAATGCTCTGTCTGAGAGAGGGGAGAGGGAAAATAATAGCTTTTTCGTGTCATAGTATGGACTGCACACTTCTGAAAAAATTACGTATTGTGATTTTATTTTTGACTGATTTAGGAGTTTAAGAAAATGTCAGTAATGCTGTGTCAATGTTGTTGTTGTTGTCTATCCAGTGTCATAATTATGGCAAAAGTCTTGTGTTTATTCACAAGATGTTTTGTTAAACCTGTAATATTTGTAATACAATAGTGGAAGCATTTTAATGTACTATGCAGTATACTGAGCTTATCTGCAAAAGCAGCATTTTGATCATGTTTGGCTGTATAAAACCTGGTCCTGCTCTTGTAACATATTGGATAATATTGCACTCTGGGAACAGAAGGTTTTTAAGGAGCTTTACTCTATTCCCAGAGCAGATTAAATTATGGACTTTTACTCATGCAAAGCAAATGAATCCCATCGACCATTAATTAATGTGTATTCTCTTTCCGTTCTGTCCTCACAGGAACCATGGGAATACCACTACCCAACTGCGTTTGGGATCCAATATGTTGAACACATTGTACTTGTCCGACTGAGGGACTGTGTCCTGGTAGGCAAAAGACAAATGGTAAAACATTAATAGTACACAACGACCCTCTGAAAGCACAGAGACTCCTGATCCCTGTTTCTGCAGCCAGCAATCTTCCTGAGTCACATGGCTCTGAGTGACAAGATGCAGTAATGGAAGTCCGTGCAATATTCAGCACTGTGTTGCACTGTTGGAAGAGCCTGTGACCTAAGATTTTCATAGTCATAACTACACTGTAGCTATGCACACATGACAATACAAGCCTTGAAGTCTTCTAGCCATGAGGCAGCTGAAAGGGTAGGGTCTGCTGTGAGCTCGCCTCACCCTACCCCACCACCCACCCAGAGTCCTACGTTGAAGCGTAATCCTGCAGCCCTCCCCGTCTCCTCCACCCTCCCACCCCCTCCTCCATCACGGCTTTGGAAGACGGACATGACGTGCGTGGCGAGGACGCTGGTGGATGTCTGATATATATACCTCTGAGGTGTCGAGTGTAAAACCAGTGGAGCAATGAATGGCGGAAAGGACTGTGAGGCGGGAGATGAGAGGCATGCCACCCCTGTGCAGGTCCCCATTGGCTGGCAGCGCAAGGCGGAGCGCAGCGGAGGGGTCATATACATAAGGTAAGAGGAAGAGCAAGCAACTCCTCACTGTTTTCAGTTCCATTATAAATGTATCTTTTCACAATTAATAAAATTAATATATTAGAGTATACATACTTGCTTAATATTTTTGACCAGTTGGGGATACTTACTAAAGCTGTCAGGCTCTTGACCCAAACAATTTGACAATATTGTCACACTTTTTTGACAGATTTGTAATAAAATAAGTCGTGCCGAAACAGGGTGTCCTCGGGGTCTTAAAAAGTATTAAAAGTTTATAAATAAATTAAGCGAAAATGAAGGCTATTAAAGGGCATTTTCCAAGGTATTACATTTTGTAGCTTGTTTTCAATAAGTATATAAATTGTCCAAAGAGGCTGCTCACTGGAGTGTGCCTGAATGTAATCATTGCGTAGGTGTGCAGTGTGATTCTGTGTAGTTTATTTATGGCATCCCGTTGGGTTTGACGTCATCTGAACAGGACATTGCACGCTCACTGACTGATAGCGCGAAGGCCCGTTTACGCCGGTTGTCAAACAACATCTTTATGGGGAAATGCAAGTTTGCGTCCAAATGGTTGGAAGATAAGGAGGAAGGAAAATCAATACTGTACACAGAGTTCCCGTTAGCCGGTAATTACCGGACTATGACCGGTAAAATATGCTGAAGACCGGCAAATCTAAATCTCTCCGGTCAAAGTGTCCGGTCAAAATAATTTCCCCTTAGCGCAATACCACATCAGTTGTGCAACTTGCGCCACTTATGTGACAGACAAGAATAGTGTGTGACAGACAAGAATAGTCAATTCTAATGTCTAACACTTAATGTGGAGAAAGAGATGTCCCGTATGGGTTGATTGTGCGTTGATCTGTTGGTAATGCCTCGGGGTTCCGAGGCCTTTACTACGAAGCTGGTTCAACCTAACCTGGATATGTTTGAGTTAGCCGGTTGGCCTAATCCAAAACATACGCGCTCTCGCTAAACTGTACTACGACGCGGGTAATCAAGTGGATCGCTCAAGCCAGCCATGCCCTATCTAGGTGCGCGTTCACATGAAAGGGGTGGTATCTGGAGCATTCGACCAATCAAACATGAAGAAGCGTACTGACAGCGCAGCGTCATACTTCCTGAATGAAAAGTGAATTTAAATATTAGTAAAATATGAAGAAGTTAAACTTTAAACATCCATGACTTAAACACTTTATCCAGGATAAAAGCCACATAGCTGCACCTGCAAGGTGAATACAGCTGGTAAAAGAAAAAGTGTTTGAATGCGTACATTAACAGGTTTATGATATCACTGCCCCGTCTAAGACACGATCTGACTTTAATTACATTTGACTCGAGTGTTTCGTCAACTTAATGTGTTGCTTAAAATAATACTTCTGCATACAGTATGTGACACTGTGAGTGTTGCACGGCCAGATACGGCTCAGCTGACTCAGATAAGGAGATATATGATACATTATGATGTGATATGCCGCGGACTGTACTTAATGTTACTTTGATCCGGTTACTTATGTTGTGGCAGATATTTAAGTAAGCTTTTTTTACGCTAATGTTATAATAGTCAGATTGCTCTGAAGATGGGAGGTGATATTCTATTAATGTTCACNCACTGCTCCCCCTGGTGGATCCATGATCCATTGCAGCTGGTTTCATTAAAATTACATGTATTTATCAAGAGGGCGTATCAAGTCCTGCGGGGGGGTTTTGCATGACATTCTTCTGGACGTGTTGATAGTGAGGGTTAGGGTTAACATCATCCAAGGGTGGTTTTCACTATAAGTAAAAAAGAATTTTTGGACGGACACTATAATTTACATTTTTGTTCAATCTGAATTTTTTTTTCAAATAAAAAACATCTATATTGATTCTGACTTTTCTACATCCAACTCACAGGTTTATCATTACTTTGAGAGAAAAGATTATTAATTTTCCCCTTTTAGAAGGGAAGATATGGTCATTTGTTCTGGAAATGTCATTTTCGAGCCTGAGACCTGAAAAACAGGCTTGGGGCTTAACAGAGGCCTGTACTACGAAGTTGGTTCAACATAACCTGGATATGTTTGAGTTAGCCGGTTGGCCTAATCCAAAACATACGCGCTCTCGCTAAGCGGTCTTACGACGCTGGTTATCAAGTGGATCGCTCAAGCCAGCCGTGCCATATCTAGTTAGGTGCGCGTTCACATATAAGGGGTGGTATTTGGAGCATTCGACCAATCACAAACATGGACAAGCGTACTGACAGCGCAGCGTCATACTTCCTGAATGAAAAGTGAATTTTAATATTAGTAAAATATGAAGAAGTTAAACTTTAAACATCCATGACTTAAACACTTTATCCAGTATGCAAGGTAAATACAGCTGGTAAAAGAAAAAGTGTTTGAATGCGTACATTAACAGGTTTATGATATGCCCCGTCTAAGACACGATCTGACTTTAATTACATTTGACTCGAGTGTTTCGTCAACTTAATGTGTTGCTTAAAATAATACTTCTGCATACAGTATGTGACACTGTGAGTGTTGCACGGCCAGATACGGCTCAGCTGACTCAGATAAGGAGATATATGATACATTATGATGTGATATGCCGCGGACTGTACTTAATGTTACTTTGATCCGGTTACTTATGTTGTGGCAGATATTTAAGTAAGCTTTCTTAATGCTAATGTTATAATAGTCAGATTGCTCTGAAGATGGGAGGTGATATTCTATTAATGTTCACGTTCACACAGTCGGTGATTTTTGCCGGCCGTCTTTCCTGCAACGGCAGCTTTTCTGTATTTCCTTTCTCCTGTAATATGACTTGATCACTTTAAACTCCGCACATTGAGCTCTGATTGGTCAGCAGGCAGTGCTTTCACTGAGTTGAGCTCTTAGCCTGCAGCAGGTTAGCCGCACAGCATAAGTTACCATGGAGATCTAGCCTGCTAAAAAGAGAACCAGCTTCGTAGGACCGGAAACCCAGAGTTTTCCCATGGGTTGATTGCGCGTTGATCTGTTGGTAATGCCTCTGGGTTCCGGTGGGCATGTAAACAAATGCATAATGCTGCGCTATACTTTGCAGCCTCACCCGGTTGCATAGCGACACTTATTGTTTAGGTGTCTTTTAATAAGCAGGTAGTCCTATCATTAGCTATAACTAGCTAGATCTGATCGATATGGACATAAACGCGAGTGAAGTCTAATCTGACGGGAGAGAGAGATCAGCTGCTGCTGACGAGTCGACACGCAGCTCTGCATGATCACCTGCAGCGGTGAGCGGAACAAAACACACACTTCAGGTTAGAATATCACACGTAGCTATTTTAATGACCTCTCAAACTACCGTAACTAGTTATAGATATGTTTAGTTTTACTGTCGGGTCACTCATTACTGATCTGCATGATACTGACGGGCTGTCAGGAGAGGGAGAGAGCGCTCCGTTTATTATTCCCGTGTTATTGTAAGTTACTGTACACTTTTGAATAGTTAATCTACTATAATTAGTTTGTTTAATATCGAGTCATATCAATTTTTAAAGCTCAATAAATAACAAAGAAGACCTTTGACCGGCACTTTTCTAATTTTGCCCGGAAGATTTCAACTTTAACGGACATTTTGACCGGCAAAAAAATATTCTAATGGGAACTCTGACTGTATATAGTGAATGTGAAGTGAAGTGTGTCGCCAATGTAACCGGTTAAAACTCCAAGTGGCGATGAGGTCTTAACATTTATGGAAAGGGTCTTAAAAAAGGTCTTACATTTGACTTCAGGATTCCTGCATATACCCTGCAAAAGAGCGGCTAATTTAATAAAAAAAGAATATGTGAGTTTGATAAAACTTGAATGGCTTTGCATAATTTTGATATCTTCAAATGTAAAGATATTCCCTCAAAAAAAAATAAAAGGCTACAAGAAGCACATCCTCTTATCTGGGAAGCAGAAGCCATAGTTAAACAATATTAACAATGATTTCAATTGCAGTCATTTTTATTCTTTCATCTCTCGTGACTTATGTGGACAAAAGAAGGTGATTCCATTTTAGAAGTCCTGTAGTTGATATAGCAATACATCATCATCAGGATTTGTTGTCGGCCCCTCAAAATCAAAGATGGCCCAGCAGGTTTGTTTACACACGTTTGGCTCTCTAATTGATTTTCTCTGCAGGAGGTGAACAGCAACATGATATCTTTTGATGGTGTTTCTTTCTGTGTGTAGTCATGGTTTTTCCCCCAAATGACTCTCCTGAAGCAGCAGTGTTGTTTTTGGCAAAGGCTCTTGAACATATTGTTGCCGATAATACTGCAATAGGCGATCCCTTAAAAACTGGAGCCTACATGTTGTTAGACGGAGACATTTCAAGTCATTTGTACACCAAATCCACTCATCTTGTGCTACAGGGACTCGGGTTGGATCCCTTACTTGTGTGATTGTGTTATGAAGACTGGAAGTTGGTGTCCTTCCCGGCATATGAACCCCAGCACGTGCATTTACCAGCCACAATGAACTAAAGCAGTTGGCTGGTGTCAGGTTTATTTTGGGGGTTGGAAAGAATCCTGTCTACTTCTGTGACCGTGGCCTGATACTGTCACTGCACACTTGTATTTGCCCATGTTTTTTTTTACATTAGCTTGAGGGATGTGTAACTCCAGATCCCCTCAGTAGATATATTTGTTGTTTCAATGTGTGTGTTTGATACATAAATACTGCTCTTCATTCGTGGCAAGTTTCAAATATTTCACTGGGTGTGTACTTCAGATTTTATCCAACATATTTAGGCACTGAGCTCCCTCATTTCTCCAGGGTTAAAACTGCTTCACTGACCTCCTGATCACATTTCTTGTATTTACTTATAGTCTTTTAATAATCCCGTGTTATAGTCTTCTTTTGGGAGTACAAAAAGAAACGCCACAATAGAATAAGAGATAAGATAAGATTTATTGATCCCAATTTTGGAAATGTTTGTGTTGCAGCAGCATAAAAAGACATGGGTTTGTACAATACAAGTTAAAAGACAAGAAATAAACAAGAAAGTAGAAAATATACATTTACAAATTAACAAGATATAAAGCAAGGTATTATATATACATAAGTATGTGACAGAATATTAAATATTAAGCTGAATAATAGGTTTATTTTTCTATAAATACTAGTAAATATAAATGTTTTTACATTTTTAATAAGAAATAAGTACACATATAAAAGGAAGACATTTACAAGCTTTTGCAAACTACTGCTTTCACATTGAGATTTTTGTTGTTGTTGTAAGTGCACAGCAACCCGTATGCACAGAATTGATAATGAATTTAATTGTGACCCCAGGATTCCAACTCGAATTGTGAATAACCAAAATATTGACACCCCTTAGTCACCCCCTTAGTCACCCCCTTTTTCCTCTGGAGCGTTTGCACCTGACGTGTGTCCTCAGCCTGACTTTGTGTTTTTCTGTGTGCAGTCCCAGTGGCTCGCTGCTGTCCAGCTTGGAGCATGTGAAGAGCTACCTGCTGACAGATGGGACCTGCAAGTGCGGCCTGGAGTGTCCACTCATCCTCCACAAGGTAATGTTTATCCTGATTCATTTTAAACACAGCTGCAGAAGATTTCCTTAGAAGAGATTAAGAAATCCCAATCGGCAAATCAAATTAAAACGCTGTTGCCCAAAAGTTACAGCTGGACAAAGGCCCCTTGCGGATTAAAAACTGTCAATCAAACTTGCACTAGCAGGTGCCATCTCTTTACTAGAAATGGCCAACATTTTGATAACTCACTTCATTAGAACTAAAAGGACCGATGTAGGCTCCAGCCACACGGAGACGATACGGGTCGTATCCGCTACAGTTCTCTATCATATAGACCAGCGGTTTTCAAAGTGTGAGGCGCGCCTCCCCTGGGGGGCGCCAGAGAGCTTCAGGGGAGGCGCAGCGTGAGACACAAAAGAACGAGAAAAAGACGAGTAAAGTGACACTTGCCCACTTGTGGCTGTCTGTGGAGACCGAGTTCCCCCACCTCGCCAAAAAGGCTGTAAAAGTGCTCATTCCCTTCCCCTCCACCTACCTGTGTGAGTGCAGGTTTTCCGCATTGACTTTGATCAAAAGCAAGTACCGGTAAAGGCTGCAGCCAGAGGATGATCTGTTGGGTAAAAATAAAAATACAAAATTTGTATAATTCTATATGTCAGGGGGTGATGAACCTGATAATTGGAACGTGGGGAGATCTTATTTCGGGCTTACCAGAGTTGGTATAACGTAGTTCATTAGCACGTGAACAATAATATTGTTCTAGCGTTCCTGGCGACCAGGCGTCTAGCCTTTTAACTCACAACAAGTAAACACACAACACCCTTGTACGCACAGGGCACGTACTTCTTATATGGTGTGTGGGTTCGTTAACGTACTAAGTTAATGTGTTTCATGCACCTCAATTATGTCAACAATTTCAACCTTGTCGGACCCCTGTCGGCCCAGCAAGAAGAACGTACACACGTCAGCGGCTGTGGAAGAATGTCTCCTGTCCGTGTAGAGATCGACGTCGTGCTGGCATATAAAAGGCGTGCGGCCACAAGAGTTCTGGTATAAAAAAAATTCGTAAAAAGTTGTACCACTCTATTTAGGTAATATACGAGGCCGTTGTGTGAGCTCGCAGTGAAACGAGGAATAACTGTGAGTGGGGATTAAATCACCCTTGTTACTCAGACGCAGAAAACTACGTGTGTNCATTGAAATCAATGGAGAGAGAAAGATTATCTTTCGATCCCGTTTGAATTGTGCCATGAATTACACATAATGATTTTTTTCAATCTTAAATAATAATTTCCATGTCAAAAAAGTCACAGTTTGTCGTAAAACTGTTGAAATGTAAGACAATGAAAAATACGCAAAATACTACAAATCCCAGATTCCCGCATGCTGGCTCTTATGAACCGACTGACTCCTCTTGTGTGTATGTACAGCTCGGGGTCTCCCGGCTCCCTGTGCGCAAATGCGACGCATCATATGACGTCACATGTTTGGCATGCGTCGATTGAAAATGCTTTATTTAAAACAAAAACAAGGACAATAAACAAAGCAGTCTTCACAACGGCCAGAAAAAAATACTTTGAACCGCCCTATAGCCAAAGCCCGAGACACTATATAAAGCATAATAAAGACAATATATAGAGAGCATAATGTTTTTAATGCAATGTAGTCTCGCAACGTAGGCTTCAGCAGAATGGCCCGCGGTGGGTAGCATTCGCTCGCGATCTCAAGTCGTCTACAATAGCGGTTTTCAATGTGTGAGGCGCGCCTCCCCTGGGGGGCGCTAGAGAGCTTCAGGGGAGGCGCAGCGTGAGACACAAAAGAACGAGAAAAAGACGAGT